>NC_056732.1:1029668609-1029826109 GCF_019279795.1 Protopterus annectens | reverse complement strand
ATATCTAGCTTTTTTTGATTGGTCTTTTTCTACTCGTAGTTACAGTATCACAAACTGAATATTTACCTGAGTTTTACGTTTGCTATTGGTTTACTAACTGTTACATATGTACCTTTTTAAATATTTTGACACCTAAGCCTTATATATTGTCTCATACATCTTCCTTGTGATGTTATCTGATGAAGTTCCACTATATTAAAGGAATGAAAGCGCTTAAAACAATCTGTTCCCGAGTCGTGTCTCTCTGTCAATGCCGTAGAAGTTTAAGTTTTGATTTATGCAGTTTCTTCGATAGTCTTTCTAGTATATATATATATATATATATATCTATATATATATATATATATATATATATAAATATATATATATATATATATGTGTGTGTGTGTGTGTGTGTAAATCAATACATATAATGATCCCCTGCACTATGCTGAGACACCACAAACCCGACAGCCAAAACGCCGACACCAAAACACCAAAACCACACAATACCGACAGTACACATAACCGAACGCCATAACACTGACTCCCAACACAAGCACACCAAAAACTTTACAAACCTACACTAAACCGAACATACACAAGTTTCTATGCACTAACCTTAACCGAAACCCTAACCCTAAGGTCCGTCACTATTGCATACTTACACAGTCGCGCTCGTTTAGCGTGTCGGTGTTTTCAGCATCGCAATTTCAAACTGTCAGTTATTTCCATTGTCTGTCTTCCGGTGTCGTCGTTTCAATCTGTCGGTGCTCTCAGGTAGACCCATATATATATATATATATATATATATATATATATATATATATATATATATATATATATATCTATAGATATAGATATATATATATATATATATATAGATATAGATATAGATATATATAGATATAGATATAGATATATATATAGATAGATAGATATAGATATAGATATATATATATATATATATATATATATATATATATATATATATATATATATATATATATATATATATATATATATATATAGTTATATTTAAAAATAGCTTGTGGCAAACATGAATCTATGGATTTACTTCCCATATGCTGGTAGCTTAAGCTTTCATTCTTGTTTATTTGTCTTAGAACTTCTTCAAAATAATAGACATACAGGCTGCATTTACTTTTATAACTGTCAGCCGTTAATCAAAATATTAAACATTATTTGCATTCTGTGCCCAGCCAAATAATGCCATATAAATTTCTATAGTGTGATTAGCTACTTCAAAAACTTATCATGAATATGTATGAGTGCTGTAATGCAATATCAAAACAATCCCCCCAAATATTGTTAGCATTTAAAAATCTACATTTAAAATGTATGGAAAAGGCAGCTTTTACACAAGTGAACAAGGCAGAATATTCATATTTAAAATGCAGTGGAGAGGTAGTATTTACAAAGGTTAACAAGGCAGAGAGGTTCATAGATTAGTACTAGGCTAACTGCCCTTGCAAGTCATTTTAAGCTTAGCTAATTATCTTTTGTGAGACTCAAACCCTGCACTTTGTGTTTGTAAGGCAAACACTTTAACCATTAGGCCACCTTCCTAACCCATTTATTGATCTCACGTAAGTGCATATTTTAGATTGAGAGAGTAATTGAGTGCTGGATAAACGTCTGCTCCTAAATGTTAACTACCATTTCAGTTCCTGAACTTATAGGTTATTCAAGTCTCCAAAAAATTTAATTTGCTTTAAAACCCGAAAAGAAAATTTAGTAAAGCCAGCACAATACAGGCTATGCTTCCCCAAAGCATTAGATGTGTCACCATTTTTAACTGCAAAATTATGCGCTCTCTATTTCTGTCGCTTAGCATAGTTTTGTCAATGTAAAAACAGTTGCAAGAGCAACACACTGCACAGTTGACTACAAGGGTACTTTTACAGTCAAAATGTTGTTTAAACTTTAAACTTAGTGTGGAAAGAAATGGAAGGAGCTTCTATAAATAAATTCACAGCAAACGTATTTTCCACATGCAAACATACCATCTGGTTTAGGCCCTCCAGAAATGGGAAGACAACAAAGAAAAATCATTTTTTTCAGAAATTATCTTAAAGTTTTGGTGCATTTGTAAGTGAAACAAGGTTTAGTCCCCAAATTGTTTTACACTTGCATCAGTTAGGATAATTTTCCAGTTATCATGCAAAATATTTCTAACAACTTCCAAATCTCTGCTAATAGGTAAATAAAAGTTCATTGTCATGTCTTTATCATCACTTACTACTCTAGCAGAAGAAAAAATGTAATCTTAAAATGGGTTGGAATTTAGTAAATCTCTCTGTTGTCACTTTCTCTCTAATACAACGCACCAGGTTAATAGGGCAGTTATGCCTCCAGTTCAAAATCTGCATCACTAGTCAACCTGGAAAACCCTTACAAATTGTCCTCTGACATTACATTTCATGAACAAAGGAGGTTGACTCTGAAAATCAAGGTCGTTATTCCTGTGAGTGTCCTTCCTATGTATTGTGGAGGAAATTTTACCATCTTTTTTGTTAATACTAGTATTAGTATCCAAAAAGGCAACAGAATTACCCTTGCTGGCAATAGTGATTTCCAAAAAAACCTTTACTTTGTGACAAGGATTCCACAAGTAAATCAAGCTGTTCTGTTGAGTCTTCCCACACGAAAAAATTTTCTCAGTAAAGCGTCTGTAGAATTTCATTCGGTAGAAACCTGGCAAATGCACCAATGTGTCCATCTCCCACTCACTCGAGACAATATTAGCAAAGGCAGGTGCCATCTTGGTGCCCATTGCAACTCCTCTAACCTGCCTATACATAACGTTGAAAGGAAAGAAATTATTTTCTAACACTAAAGACATTAAAGAATAAAGTGTTTCAGTTTTAACTTTAGGAAATTTCTTGAATTTGTACTAAAAGTGTTTAATAAAACTCAAACCTTCCACATGGGGAATATTGATATAGAGTTATACAGTATCCAAAGTAACTAAAATAACCTTTGCGAAATCTATCTCCTTTTTGTATAATTCATTCAAAAAATCCCATGAATCTTTAGTGTAGTAAGGTGTAGCTTGGACTACAGGATTTAACACAAAGTCAATATATTGAGCAATTTTCTCAGTTTTAGATCTTGTATTTAATACAGTGGATCTGAAAGGTGGGTTAAGTTTATTCTTATGTACTTTTTGGATCCCAAACAATTTAGAGAGACTAGGATTAGGAGTATGCATGAACTGGTATTCCTCTTGAGTGATACACTTAATCTCTCTTCAGTTTCTGCAAAACCTTGTCTATATGTTCAAATTGGTGATGAACTTTCTCTAGGAATGATATTTCATAAAAAAATCATTATTATGTAATGAATTTTCAATATTGGAAACATACACATCTTGCTGCATTAATACCAGTCCCGTGCCTTTATCTATTTATCACTCTGAGATTTTTATTATTGGTTAACTCATTTAAGGCTTTTCTTTCAGCATAACTTAAATTAAACCATTTGGAAGTGGATTTAACAGAAAGAGCTTTTCTTGAGTCATGTTCACATACCTTTAGAAAAGTAGTTATTGACGTACTGTGTAAGGGAGGATTGTGTAAATTTTTTTTCTAGGTATAGAAACATTTAAACCTTGCTTTTGGTAATGAGATTCTGATGAAGTTTGAGAGTCACTACTAGATTGGGAGTCACCAACAGATTGAGAGAAGAATTCATTAGTATCATCATCTCCCAAATTAACATTAAGATTCAGTTTCCTTATATACAATCTCAAATCTAATAAAATATCAGATACATTTGCTTTTTGTGATGGAATGAATGTTAGACCTTTATTTAACACATTCAAATGGTCAGCAGGCAAAGAAATATTTGATAGATTGAATAGAGAAGAGGAAACTACTCCAGCTGACCTAAGGATCTATGGGGTGTCTGAAATTCTTTTTGTTTCTTTACCTGGTTAATACCACATGTAGATCTACTAGGTAATTCATCAATTTTGTCAATATTAACACATGTATCACTACTAGGTAGTTCAATTAACGTGCCATTTTTAATGTCTACTATATTCTTGTCAGAATTCTTTTCAGAAGTTAACGGTCTGTTGTATGAGGAACCGTTTGTTGAAAATGGCTACTGGTAAGCATATGTCTGGGGGATAAATCTTGCCATCTTAAACTCTTTCCCCTTCCCTTTCTTTCCCTTTAATCTCTGAATAATTCACTTCTTCCTTTCTTTGGCAAGAAGTGCTGTTTGCATTTTTCTGTAATAAAAAATATGGTGTGTGTGTGTGTGTGTGTGTGTGTGTGTGTGTGTGTGTGTGTGTGTGTGTGTGTGTGTGTGTGTGTGTGTGTGTGTGTGTGTGTGTGTGTGTGATACAGAGGATGAAGCACCATAAACAAAACTATTAGTGGTTAGGATATTGTTGCTGAAATTTGGAGAAGCATTCAAGGGAGATGGAACATCAAAATTAGTGGAGGAACACCTATCACCCATTAAAAGGGAATCATGAAATTGAACTCCATTGCTCATAAGGTTACCAGGGTGAGAATTCCTAAAACTACTGATACTGTTGGGACTGCTTATATCTGGTCTAGAAATAATATTTCTATTAATTTTGGGGTTCTGATTAAACTTATTCTGTCTAGTGTATCTATTTCTACTTTAAAGTGTGTGTGTGTGTGTGTGTGTGTATATATATATATATATATATATATATATATATATATATATATATATATATATATATATATATATATATAGCACTTCAGAATGAAAAAACAAAAGGCAGGCTCTCGAAATACTGAAAACATTTTAATGCAGGGGGCAAGCCCCCCCCCTGCACTCCTCATGTAGGGGGCTGTGCCCCCCACACCCCCTGCTAATTATATATATGAACTCCAAGATCTGACAATAGTGGGGAAGAGAATGGAAGATGAGCAGATCAGAGTGCCGTACAACTGTTCTAGTGTATGCAATGAGACAGATAATGGAGAATTAGTTGGAAAATGAGGAAATTGTTCAACTGGGCATTCCTAAACTTAGAGAAAATATCTGACAAGGTCCCAAGAAGGCTGATATGGGCATAGTCCTGCTTTGGTTTAAAGTTCCAGAAAAAACTGGGAGAATTAGTGCAGGCTTTGAACAAGGACCCAAAGACATGCATGTAAGTGTTCAGGCAAAGACAGCTGTTCCCTTTGGGGCGTGGGTGTGTATATGGTGTCAGCTCCAAGCTGACTGCTGCTGTTATTGTTGAATGGACTAAAATAAACAGGTCTAAGGGGACAGATCAAAAGAGCTGCTGTATGTAGACAGTGTGGCACTACTGGCAAACCCTGATTAAGAACTTCCATTAATGACAGGGGACTAGAATGCAAAATTTAAGACACAGTGGGTGAAAGAGTGCAGACATGGAAGTTGTTATGGCAGCAAAAGGTGGAAAGCAGAAGTGACTAAAACTGATATACAAGGGAAAATAGTGAAACAAGTTGACGGCTTCAGGTAGCTGTGAGGAAGTGGTTGAGGAGAAGAGAAGTCTGAATGAGGAGGTCAAAGCTCGATTCAGAGATGCAACAGCAAGCTGACACATTGTCAGGAATAGTGTGGATAAGAATGACAAGCTTAAGCATGAAGTGGAGAAAACAGTGTTGTGACTTGTGACTTCTGTATAGCTGAGAATCCTGGACAGTGAAGTCGGAGCAATTCAGAAAGCTTGAGTTGATGGAGATGAAGTGACTAGTACAAGGTGGTAGGATGCAGATTAAGAAATGAGAATCAGGGTGGATCCAAGATGTCTAAGTGAAGACTGCAGCATATTAGTGCTCTGTAATAGTTTTTAATGCAAATTCTTACATTTTGATTGATAGTTCTGTCTACTAAATATTACATTTTCTTAAGTTTCTTAAACATTTTTCTGTCACTTTTACTTGGAGACTTTTTTTTTTCTGAATGAAAATGAACAATTCCAAGCATTCTCACACTGACACTTCATTGAAGGATATACAGCTAGTAGCATGGAATCTCAAGGACCTATCTTTAAAAATGGATGGTTTTCAAGAGAACTTATTAGATCTAAGAGAAAACTATTTTAAGCAAACTGAAGTCTTCATAGAAACATTACAACAGCAGCAAATCAAAATTCTAGACATGACAAATGCATTGTAGGACATGGATGGTAGAGTAAAAAAGAATAATCCCAAACTGACTTTACTAAAACAAACACTTTGCTTCTGAACAAAATAGATGATTTAGAAAACAGAGAAAGGAGGTATAATGATTTTTGGTCTACCAGAAAAAAAAAACTGAAGGTGAGAATTTAATTTTATTTCTTAATATTTGGATTCCAGAAATATTAAGTCCCTAGGAGGGTTTTTCATATGGTATAGAAAGAGCCCACAAAGCCGTAGGTAAACCTATTCCACCTTCCTCTGAGATTTATAGCACTGTTTCTTTCATTTATTTATAAAACATTAGTATTAAAAACTGTATGGAGGAAAGCACCTTTGAGATGTATACATTTGATAAGATTTGATAATGACTTTTCCTTTAAAACAATAGACCTTAAAATGTTGCTGGTCTCTTGTAAAATCTCTTAGAATGGTTTCAAATTCCAGATAATGTTTCATGCAAAATAAAATACATTTGTGTACTGGAGTAGGAATCTTTAACAACCTGGAGGAAGCTTCTACATTTGTTAAAAATAACCTTATGCCAGTTTTGGAAGATATGGACTGGCCATCTCTTTTGAAAGTATAATTGTACTGATATGAAGGAAAGAAAAAAAAAACAGATTCTGTATCTTCCAGTTTCAGCAAAACCATTAAATCTACAGGCAAGTAATAACTGACACTGAATACATGCTTCATTTTTTTTTAGCTTTTTAACTCAATTTGTTTTATACTTGTAAATAACTGTGAAGCCTTCATTCTCTACTGTTGAAACAGATTTAGTCAAATTAGTTATTTAAGTGGTTTATTTAAATACTCATTGCTGAAAATATTCTTTTATTAATCCTTCCAGTTTCAAAGTAGGTGTTTGTCTCATTGTGTTTATCAAGTGTTTTTTCTTGTTTCAGGTAACTTTTCACTTCATATGTCTTTATTTAAATCAATAGATTCCCCTCTGTTGCCTAACAATATTTATATCTCCTAAATGGCAAGTTATTGTGTCATTCTTACTGTGTATATAACTAATACTATTATAGTTTAATCTTAATACCCTTGGGGAAAAAATAAAACAAAAATCAAATCTTAATACTCTTGACTTATTTTTCCTCATGTTAAGCATCTTTAATTAGCTTTCTGACTTTTTATATCTGTTATGGTTATTGCTTATTATTAAATGAAGCTTTATACATGCTCTTTTTTTTTATCTCTCTTTCTTTTGAGTTTTGAAGTGTTTTGGTGCTGTTACTGTTTATGTAGTGATTATTTTAACAGGGATGAATGTTGTGATCTGTTTGAGTGCTTTGAGTCACTCATTTTGGCACCATTTGTCTCATTTGTTTTTTTTTTTGTTCACAGTCTGACTTTTTAGTTATACACTTACCTCGTGATGGTTTCCGTGAGCTGTCTTTGCTTCACTGTGGCTTTCTGATTGTTGTGATTCTTCGAGATTGCTGTTTTAACCTCTGCACTGCATGGGTGCTTGTTTGTACTTCAATTAACCTGCTTCCCCTTTGCTGAGAATGGTGGCTACCTGTTCACCCATACTTGAGATAGATCGTTTTGTGATTCCTGTGATGATAGTCATCCATCTGTTTAGTGCTTTCAGGGATTGTTGGTATATATCTGAGGTCGGTAGATTTTTAATGTGTACGTAAGAAAATATCTTATCCGGTTTTGTTTTTAAAATATAATTTGCATTCTATTTACTTCCAACATGTTTTATTTCATCTTTATATTAATTACACAGTTTCCCAGTAGCAAAGCACAAACAGTGTAGCATGAACTTAACAAATGCATCAACTACCAAAGGAAAGTGAAACACTGCAGTTAAGAAGACTGCAGTGTTTCAGAAGAGACTCATAGAGGAACACCCAATCTCTTTCTTCTTACCACAGTGTTTGTTTGCTATTGCTTGCTTCATTTAGAAGAGTGCAGTAAAATGTGTCATTTTCTTAACTTACATTTAGTTTTACAGCTGATCTGATTAGACAGTAAGATATTAATTGCCTGAAATGTGACTGTTTGTGGTCGATTTTAAACTTCAAGCAGGTGGCTAGGAATCTGTTTGATTACCAAAGTTCCGTTATCATTTCATTATGGAATATTTTGCTTCTTTTACAACTGAGTTACAACATTTATGATTCTGTTAACATATCTACTACTCATTGTTGTATAGTTGCCATCCAAGTGCAAGAACAACTTAGCATGGTTTTTCTCCATGTACTATTGGGGAAATATAAATAATTCTATCAAACAGAAGTATGCATTTAAAGTTTACACAGTTTTTCAGATTCTTGGTTTCTGTTGTGTGGATTTACTGTGAAGTTGAAACAGATGTATTCATTTGTCAAAATCATTTTCTTTTTCACTTGCACTGTAACAGACTCTCCAACTAGCATGCAGTGTACAACTTCGAGTGTGTGAACTGTTCCTTGTTGGAAGCACTGTAGGCTTGAAAGTATTTAGTATCAAAATATTATTTGCTGTGAAAATGTCTTTCTGTCACCCAATGCATTGGTATGTTAAAAATAACATAGTTAATCTGAGTTTTTCCACATGTCTGATTGCTTCATTTTTACTCAAGTCATTTTGCCTCAATAGGAGTTTATACCTGCAGTTATTTTTCTATCCTTTGATAGCAATATGCAAATTCAAAACCAGTATACTAGAGTAAGTGCCATTTTTGTTTGATTGGTAATGACTACCTTTTTCTTATGACTTAATTTATTAATGTAATTTGTAGGATTCCTGGTTGTGCATATCATTTATTTGGTGTAATGCTTTTATTTAGGAAAACATTATAAAATGGACTCTGAGAGTGTAGCAGCAAAGAGATAAGTTAAAAAGCTATAATTTATCTGTGATAACTGATATGTTTTTCCTTTTGTTTTCATTCTAAATACTGTGGAACATTTACTAACTATGTATAACGTATATTTCATAGACTGAATAATCTATTTGAACATTTATTTGTCTTTGAGTAGTTGATACCAATTTTATTTTTTTATAATACAATGAATTGATTTAACAGCATTTTGATACTTTTACCATAGAAATGATCTCTTGATGAACAGCTATTAAATTGCAAGCTTAAATATTTGAATTGAGCTGGAAATAACTGAATATGTAGTATAATGTTGATTGCAAATAAGTTATTTATGTTACTTGGCTTGATAAAAATGGGGGGATTAAACTAATGAGAGAGTAGTGCATTGAAGGGTGATGGGAGAAGGTAAAGAGAGGACACATGATTTTTTTATATTCCTTGTATATTAAACGTCTTTGGGTTTTATTTGATTAAATATACATTGTTTTTTTTTACTCCTTATTCATTGTTTTATAAAATGTAATGTTTCCATTAGATGAACTTATTACATTGCTCTAGCATGTAGGCTTTGTTTTTTCATCTTGTATTTCTTAAGGGGCATAGACTTTCTAGGTAGTGACGAATAACCTTATAGGTATTTTGCTTGTCTATTGGGTTAGAAATTTAAATAAAATTGTACGAATATCAAACCACTAAGCACAGGAAGAAGGCAGAAGAAAATCTCTCCACTTTATTCTGTGAAATTAAACTCTCTCATCCTAGTTAGCTGGACAGCTTCATTCTGGTGATGAACAGCTAACCAGGACAAAAACTCTTAATTTTATCAAATAATGTGGATGGTTAGGAATTTAAATAATTCCATGTCTGTAATTAATATTCACTTTTCCCATTATAACTACTGTCTTTATTTTCACATTTTTTTTTTGCTTTTCTATTTGGCCTGCATTATTAATCATTTTACTTCATTGATACAAAATACTTCTTGGTATATGCTATATCATATTGATGATTCTTTTTAAAAATTGTAGAATAAAGCTATCAATCTAGCTTATAGATGGATTTCACATCATTAACTTTAAATGTCAGTGGTTTAAATAATCCAAGGAAATTATTAAATGTATTACATTATTTAAATGTAAACAAGACTCCGTTTTTTTTTTCAGGATCTCATATTAAACATGCAGAAAAAATTGGAATCCAACTGATTACATAGTTTTAACCCAATCCTTTTTCAAACCTAAGAGAAGAGGTGCCATGATTCTTTGGAAGAAAATAGATTTCCCTTTAATTATTCATTATACTAAAGTCAGAATGGTCTTCTCATATTTTAGTCTTAAAATTTAATATTAGGTTATGGACTCAGGTTAATTTTTGTCGTTTTCCAGATATGGTACAAAATCTTGCTAAAAACATCTAGACTTTATTCTTAATAATTATAAAGGCAATTTAATTATAGGGGTGACTTCAACTGTATATTAGAAGATAATATGAAATGTTTAATATGAAAGACCCTAGTTCATTGCTCTTTTCTCATTAGGATTATAAGTATGATACACAAACAAGGATTGATAAAATATTACTCTCTCAAGACTTGACTTCTAAGATATCTAGTTTTAACATCATCATTTGTCCTATTTCTGATTATGATGCTCTTATTTTAAAACTTCAAACTAACTTTAATAAACTATCTGTTTTATGTAGAATTCCTGATTGTATAACTAAACTCCAAGAATTTAAACCATGGTTAATCTCAAAATTAATTTTTTTTGGCATCCAGTAGTGCCCCTGACATTAATATAGTCATGATTTGGGATTCATTAAAGGCTTATATTTTTGGAAAAATGTTAACATCGTATTAAAATAAAATTAAGGAATGGAATTTAGGTTTACAAAACATCCAGATGCAACTCCTAGAAGCAATGTCTAGATTTTCTAAAGGTATTGGGTCTAATGCTAAAGAAATAGAATCATTAAACAAATAATATCCTGACATATCACATAAAATAAATCTTGCTTTTGAAAGATTAAAAATAGCCTCTTACTCCTCATCACCCAAACCTATGCATAACTTATCATAAAGTGATATTGTAGTCAAAAATTAATATATAAAAGTCAGACATGAAGGAAGTAAGAAACTGGATATTGAAGACATCCTTGATGCTTTCAGATTCCATTGCACATCTCAAAACCAAAACTCTAGTTATATTATTAAAACCTCAGGATTAAACCTGAACTCTCTTAATATTAAAAAAATCAAAATGAAAAGTTGATTTACATAAATTTCCTGTAATGAGGTTGTGGATAAAATTAAAACTTTGAAGTCCAACAAAATACCAGGTATAGATGGAATAATAGAAATTTATAAATATTTTCCTTCCTCTGTTCTATCTTTTTTTTTCTTAAAACTTTGTGATGCAATCTCAGGAAAAGAAATTCCACTTTCCTGGAAATATTTAATTGCTCCTATATTTAAAGAAAATAAAACCCCACAATTTTGTTGTTATAGATTTATCTCAGTTTTAAATAATGGTTATAACATTTTTATGTCTGTTATTACGGGTAGTATAAAAACAACTGTAGCCCAAATAATTAATGCTTATTAAACATTTTTATATCAAAGACAAACCACTGATAATGTTAAATGTATATTTACTTACAGGGTTTTAAATAGAGGAAAAGTGGAAGCAGTGCTAATCAGTTTAGACATTAAAAAGCTTTTGTTTCCTGGAATTGAAGTTATCTATTAAAAATATTAAAACTTTTAATTTTCCTGAAAGTTTTCTCCCTCCTCTAAAAAATATTTATAATAATAATGCATACAGTAAGATGGGTCCCTTTACCTTAGAACATATCCCTCTAACCAAAGGTACTAACAAGTTTGTCCACTTTCCCCAATTTTATTTGCTTTAGCCATTGAGATATTTGCTATTTGTACAAATGAAATTATTACTTGCATTGATTTTTTTTTAAACACATTTCTTCCATAATTATTTGATGCCAATGTTCTATTAACTTCCAAATTCAAGATTTACTCTTGCTGAACTTGAATCTACAGTAAATGTATTTCAGACTATTTCTGGTCTTCACTTTAATCAGTTCATCTAAATTTTTAATAGAAAAAGAAAATGCAAATTCATAACCATATTAGTAACCAAGTCTCTCTTTTGGAATACTTGAGTATTACACTTTTGATGTCTGTAGATGAAATAATTTGTTAATTATGATAACATAAATAGTATGAAATAACTTATTTCTAAATAGAATAACCTTATTTTTTGAAGATAGACTTCAATTGATAAAGATAATTCTTTTACCTAAATTATGTATAATTCAAGCCTCGCCTCTTTTGTCTAGTAAACAATTGCATCAATGAAATAAACAACTATTAAATTTTCTTTGTTTTCTAATAAACCTAGAATAGCTGTCCATCATATTAGAACACGGGATCTTGGAGGAAATCATTTTCCAGATATTGTTACTTGAAGCATCGGTCTTTATATTAAATTGGGTTAATCCTAATTATAATTCTAACTGAAAAATGCAGCATCTAACTCTTAGAAATAACAAAGATATATTGGGTATAATCAATAAGTCAAAAATTTCTTCTGGCATTCTTTGTAATTACATACAATGTAATCTCTCACCACCCACAAATTCTAACTATTTAAGCATTATTTTTAAAGTCTTTTTAAAAGATATCCTTTCTAATATAGATATGAACATTAGCTTCTGAACTATAATTCCTTTTAGCATCACCACAAACGTTTAAATAAGCTATATAATCATATTTATATTAATTGAGAGAGTAAGAATTTTGTTTGTTGGCAACATTGTTTTAAAGATTTGAAAGTCAGAGATTTTCAACAACTTAATATGGAGTTTGACTTGGATCCCCAGGATTGCTCATTACAAATTGTGACAACATGGACTCAAAAAATTTTGCTCATCTCTTTTCTCACTCTCAATTTAAAGAAAATCCTAAATTAATACAGCATTTTCATGGTTATATATAACAAATCAAATTCAATTTTAATAAAATATAAAAAAATTGAATATTACATTTTAGAATCATATTACATTTGGCAAGTCCTCCTCTTTAACCTCTGAGCACAAATTTCAAATATCTGTAATACTTGACCCCTGGTCTTATTGGCACATACAGATTTTTTTTTACATAGAACCTTCTTAACGCTTTAATAAAATAACTAAATTTAATTGGAACAATAATCTACTTTGGCGAGGTTTCCAAGTATGTGATGCTGATTGGTTGCATGTCTTTTATGACTGTCCTCCTTTAAATTTGTTTTGGAGCAATATAAATCACTTCATGAAAGCTTTATTTTCAGATAATTTCTATTCATCTAAGTCTTTAGTTTTGCTTAAAATAAATGATACTTGTGATTTGAAATGTGATAATATTTCTCTTTTGCAGTGGATATAAAAGTGTACATGCCCCTGTTAAAATGGCAGGTTTTTGTGATAAAAAATGAGACCACAGTCATCATCTTTCGGCTGCTCCCATTAGGGGTCACCACAGCAGATCATCTGTTTCCATTTCTTCCTGTCCTCTGCATCTTGCTCTGTCACACCAATCGCCTGCATGTCCTCTCTCACCACATCCATAAACCTTATCTTAGGCCTTCCTCTTTTCCTGTTACCTGTCAGCTTCATCCTTAGCATCTTTTTCCCAATATACTCTGCATCCCTCCTCAAAACTTTCCCACCTTTGATGTGACCTATAACCTGTACAGTTCAATTGAAAAACAAGCAAATCTGTTAGTGGAAAAAATATAAAAAATAAGATGTACAATACGCTGGTTGCATAAGTGTGCACACCCTTAAACTTACTTTGTTGAAGCACCTTTTGATTTAATTATAGCATTCATTTTTCTTGGGTACACACCTGCCATCAATTAAAGAGACTCTGATTAACCCCAAATAAAATTGGCATAACCTGGCATTTTAACAGAGGTGTGTACACTTTTTATATCCTCTTTATATGCTATTAGTGCAGTTGCAAGGAAATGTATTGCTAAAGAATAGAAATCCAACGGTTCACCATGGTTTAGAGTCATGTTATCCTTCTTAAAAGAAACAGCCTTCAGAAAATCTAAAGTTAAAGTGCAAAGAATGCATACCAAAACATTTATCAACAATCCTCAGTTGAAAGTGATCACTCATTAAAAATGGTTATCAACAGAATCTTATCTGAGATGTCTAAAGAATTAAAAAAAAAAAGATTAACTGAGAAAGAAGAATGTTTTGATTGAGCTTGTAACACTTCAGTTTTTGAATTCAGGCTTTTGTATATATTGTACATAGTTTGTTGTAACTGCATTATTTATTACTACTGTCTATATTAATTGTACATTTTTATTTGGAAATGAACAAAGTTTGAGCAAAAATTAAATGACATCTAAACAGAAAGCAAAGTGTCATCATTTATAGACTAGGTCAAGGAGAGCAGATCGTGGTGGTTTTGGTCACGTATGTAGGAAAACAGAAGACAGTTTGATAGAGAATTTGAGAGAGTCAGAAAGAAAGGGAGAATAGTGCAGCCAAGAGATCTATTGGTTTTGTTTTTGAGAAAACCTACTATGGTCAGGCATGACTGTTGAAGTTAGAACCGTGGCACTAGATCAATAGAGGTGGCATTAGTTGACTCAACACCTTGACCCCTTTTAGAAAAAGGGAGGTTGATGATAATGATGAATTAGTGAGTGCATACTCGCTACCTTTAACATTAGTCCATCTGAGAAAAATAGCCTGATTGGAGTGGGAGGAGGAACTAACTTAATTGAAGACCCAGTAAGGAAGTTTGCCTCAGAGAACAACTGATATGTTGAGCTTGTTATAAAGTCCTGTTTGTTTTAAAAGTACTTGCCTTTGGGAAGAGGAGTAGTGCTGTGATGTATGAAAGAGTTTTAGTAAATCTCTCATCTGGCTTTAATACTATGATCGTTTTGTAAATTTGTCTTGCTTAAGATAGAGAGCATTTAAAAAGTGAATTGTGCATGAGAAAGAGGACGGAAAACCATGTAGTGAAGTTTTAATTTTGTCATGAGAGCAGAAAGACTTTAGTGCAAAGCATCATCTGTTACAGATATTTTTTTTTTCAGTTTTAGTGAATGGATGTTTTGCAGAAGTTCAGCTTATTTGACAGTTTGTACTTGCAGCTGTAAATTTAAATATGAAAGAGTATACACTGATACTTGCAAAGGCAAGGTTCTCACCCCTACGTGGGTACTTGTATTTCCAGAGTATCTTCCTTTTACTCACTGTTTTTCCCTGTTAAAATTTGTAGCGCTACCTTTGTTTGACAGGGCCTGTTGTTACCACCCGAAGCAGGAGATGAAATGCCATACTTTTGATCAATGGAACATCGACTCCATTTAGTGAATTTTTTTTTTCTGATGTGCAACCATGAGGTTGCATCTGCTGCTGAGACATTTGTTTTTGTTTTCAGCCTTGCCATTGGCATAATTCCATCATTGCCCCCCCACCCAAAAAAAGTGTGCCAGGTAAGGTCTTCATAGTTCAGAGTTTTAAAATATTCAGAACAGCTATGGTGAGGTGAATTTCAAGTACTTCTAATATGGATCATTTCCCAGTGACTTCAAGAAGATGCACTATAAAGTGTGGTAAATCCATGAGAGTGTATCACTGAACAATGTATTAACACTTGCTGCTCCATTTAAACCAGATTAATGATTTATTGTATTTAAGGAAGTAAAACCCTTTGGGGTTGGTATAGTGGTTATGGTGTTTACCTCACACATGCCAGGTAAAGAGTTTGATTCGCAATGTTGGCAAGTTAGCTAGTCTTAAAAAGGTTTGCAAGGGCAACTACTTTAGTACTTACCTATAAAAGTAATGGCATTGTTTTCTTTTTTGTCTAATGGCATTTTTTTTGTCTTCTCTACAGTGTACCAAGAAGTTCTGAAGAGCACATCGGCAACATGTCCTTGGATGTTCTTCCAGTCAAAGGCCCTCAAGGCTCGCCTATAAATGTTGTTGATCCATTGCATAAAACCCCTGTAGAGTCTTCACTTACATGGAGCATTGAGCCAGATCATCTCATTCTCACTGCTCCATCCATCAGTAAGTGTATAGTAATGTTAGAGTTGATGTACAGCTGTCTCATTAACAGTGAAAGTTTTATTGGTGTTATCCAAGAATATTTTTGTTTAATATTGAGTAATGTAGCAATAGGCATCTCTTGTATAAGAATAATCCACAGAAAAAAACACCAAACTTTCACTAAAACCAAGTCCAGGGTACTCGGGGAAAGATACCACCAGCAGAGCAGTTCCAGTTGAAGCAGTTTTAATATAAAATAGAAATTACATAAATGCATATACTTTAAAATAAGTGTTTTTGTTTCTACCAAGTAGACTTCATTAGATGTGGATGGACAACTACAATAATACTTTTATACCCTTCTAAAACACAAATTAACCAAAAAAAATTAAACAGGAAGTTTAAAAACAGTGGAAAGTTAATTACCATAAAAACTGCTCTGCTGGTGGTACCTTTCCTGAGTACCTTGGACTTGTCTTTTTCTTGTATAAGAATAGTTACTTTCTCATCTGCTGTAACACTTAGAATTCATTCTTTGTGGAGCTCTTCTTTACATGATGACACTCACCTGTGCTTTACTCATAAGTAGTCATTTTTAGGGCACCTTCCCTTTTCTCATTGGAGAGCAATCTAGGTGGCATGTTCATAAAAATTGCAAAGGTTCATTCTTATTAATCTTGTTTAATCAAACACTCGGAGCAGACTAAAGGAAAACTGAAGATTTTGATCCTTTTCTAACTCCATTTTTAAAAATTTAGTGGCAAGGAAGGAGTGTTAACTACTGATATAAAAGATCTCAGAGGTCTGGTAACACTGATGCTATCATCTTAGAAGACAGTCTTGCCCGGAATAAGTACTAAGTAAGAGCATATGAAAGATAATGGAAGGATAGTGACAACTGTTTTAGGATAGTGTACCTTGCAGGAAGGATGGCACTTTCAAAGCCTCCTTTGCCCTCAGTGTTCTGTTCAGACTAATGGTCCGCAAAGAGAAAATAATTTCAGTTTGTCAGCAGCAATGTTGAATTCAGTAGTCCAATAAGTCTAATATGATTTGCTTTGGAAATGTATATGTTAAGTTGTCAATCTCGCCTTCATTCTTGCTGGATGGGTTCGGAGCCGATCCTCGGCTCTGACTCGGCACTTGCTTAGCTTGAGAACTCCTTTTACCAGCTCGAGGCAACCCTATATCCCATGATGCAAGGCGGGACTACCTCAGATCTCGTTTGCCGCTTTGCGAAGAGGTCTCCTTTTTTGCCAGCTGAGGTAAGTTTGAGTTTTCAAACAGCTTAAGTCAGGGTTTATCTTCCCCTTTTCCTATTTTTTAGTGTATAGTGTCCATACTATCATCCTATTCCCCTTATAGTTTAAAAAAAAAATTTTTACTTTATAAAGAAGTTTAAAAATTTTCAGTTAGGCCTAGGCCTCCCTTATTAATCCCTATCTGTGTGTCTGTGTTGTGGGATTAATTTGTGTGACTGTTTTGGGGTGTGTGTGTGAGTATATTTGTTACTTTTTTCTTAGGCTTTGTCTAAGGAGGTAAAGGTCTCGGGCTTCAAGAAGTGTGACTCGTGCTGTCAGAAAATGTCTCTGACAGACGGTCACACTTCTTGTGTTTACTGCCTGGGGCCTTTACACCTGCAGGACTCCTGTGCTTTGTGTCACTCTTTTAGCCAGCGAGTCCTGCAGGAAAGGAGGAATAAATTAATCCTCCGTGGCTTACTAAAGCCGGAAGGTTCACCCACTAAACCTGGGTCCAGTAAGCCTTCCAAGCCATCTAAGGGTCAGGCTACAGCTTCCAAGCCTTCCCCGGTGGCTCCGACTCCTTCGGAGTCGAGATCGGCTCCGGCCGGAGCCGATCTTTCTTCTTCTCAGCTAGGGTCGGTTCCTATCGGCTCCGACACCCAATCTGCTGTTGCCTTGTCGGCTTCGGCTGGAGCCGACACAGTATCCAGTATCGGAGCCGAGAAGCCTTCGGCTCCATCTGGAACTCATAGGACGTCTGCTCCGATGACTTCATCCAAGAAGAGATCTCGGTCCCCATCTTTGGAATCTATCCACTCTGCTCCGGGGTCTCCTCTTTTGTCGGAGCGGAGTCATCGGAGCCGATCTTCGAGATCTTCCAGGCTGTCTGACCACGATTTAGAGAGGGTGGTAAGCAGGCTGTTAAAGTCGCAGGCACTGGCCCAAATGCTCCATAGCCCGTCTCAGCAGACTTCGGCTATTGCTTCACCCCTTGAACTTCCTCCTCCGACTCCCCACCAGAGTTCGGAGCCGGAGCTTCTCGGGACAGCGACTGTGTCGGCGCCGGAACCGATACATCCTTTTTCGGCTCCGTCGTCTTCGGCTCCGATCTCCTCCTTGAGACCTTCCTTGGAGGGATCCGGTCGTCGAGTTTCCCTGGTCGGCTCCGACGGGGCTAGTGGCATCGGACCCTTGTCCGACCCGCTCTCCCTCTCGGGGCTTCGGCTTTGGTAAGCTCGGCACCGACATCGGCCTCGGAGCCTTCTCTCTCAGTGGAGCCGGGAATTCCTATTTCCTCGGAACGGGAATATTCCGGTCTCCCGGGGAGGGGAGCCTTTGAGGTGATGAGGAGTGTCCTGGCACCTGAGCCAGGTCAACGGTCCATCCCTCTAGCTCCTCCCTCTTCGGTGCCTGTAGACACCTCTTGCCAGCCTCTTGCTCTCAGGCCCAGGGATCCATCGCCCCAGGTTTCCCCATTGGGAATATCTTCCTCTTCCGAGGTTTCCCCTGATCCTACAGGGGAACCCCCTCAGAAGAGGACGTGTAAGAGGAAACACACAGACTCCCCTGAATCTACTACATCGGATACCGACTTAGATGAGTCGGAGGGTTCCCCACGATCCCCCTCTGGAGATGTCTCCTTTTCAGACATCCTTGAGCTCCTCAAACAGAGGGGGAATTGGCCCTCCATTGACCCCTCCGAGGATGAGTCGGTATACCTGGAGGCTTTTGGATCCCGACCCTCCACCTCCTGGGTGTCTCCGCCTTTCGACCCACTTATGCAGGTAGTGGCTCGGAAGGCGTGGGCAGCTCCAGATTCTGTGGAACCTGTCCCCAGGAGACCATCCAAATTTATTACGGCCCCTACGGACAAGCAGTTTCTTTCCAAGGGCGTCTCTGTGGATGCTATGGTGGTGGCGGTGGCCACTAAGAAGGAACTTGCGGATCCTTCAGTACCTGTCCATCCTCCTAACAAAGATTCTAGGACCATGGACAGGTATGGAAAGTGGATGTTTTCTTCAGCGACCTTTGCTATCGTTAAGCTGAACTACCTTTGTCACTTCACCAGGCTTCAAAGAGATATTCTCAAGGAACTAGGTGAAGTGGTCCAGGATCCTTCTGCTGCTGGGGCTCAAGAAAAGATTGCCTCACAGCTAGCAATCCTGAATTCCTTATCCAACTCCTCCATGTGGCTCATATCCTATGCGGCCGATGGAGCGAGCAGGGCCGCAGGCACAGGAGTGGCTCTTAGTCGTCAAGCCTGGATGCGGCTTTGTAATTTTGCGGACCCCTTTAAGGTGTCCTTCACCAATACCCCCTTTGACGGTTCGGCTTTGTTCGGACCTCAGGTGAAGGATACCTTGACCAGGTGTGAGCAGGACGGTAAAACTCTTTCTGCTGTTGGAGTCCATTTTTCCACCCCTTCTAGACCATATCCCAAGGGTCAGAAGGGAGGGAAGATGTGGTTCCGCAAAGCCCAAGGAGCTACACCGGACACACGTGGTCAGTTTACCCCCAGAGGCAGAGGGGGTAACAATAACAGACGCCGCCCTAGAGGCAGGGGGGTCCTCAGAACCAGGGCAACAGGGAGTCTCTTCCTGAGAAGCCCTTTCAGCACCCCTGAGGTGTTGCCCGACTGTCCACTCTTGGAGGCAATCGGGGGAAGGATTTCGCTGTACCCAGTAGCCTGGCATTCCCTTTCACAAGATATGTGGGTACAGTCGATCATATCCGAGGGTTACAAAATCCCCTTCGAAAGGTATCCCGTACCTCAACAATCCCTTCCAGACATCTCACCCGGTCAAAGGGATTTGGCAGAACAGGAGGTTTCAAAGCTCCTAGAAAAAAGAGCCGTCCAGACTGTTCCGGCAGACCAAGTAGGATCCGGCGTCTACTCTAGATTCTTTTTGGTCCCCAAAAGGACGGGAGATTGGAGACCAATATTAGACCTGAGCAGTCTAAACAGATTTGTCAAGAAGGCAAGATTTCGGATGGTCACGCTTCAGTCCATTCTGCCCTTTCTGGGCAAGGACAACTGGATGTGCTCTATAGACCTTCAGGACGCGTACTATCACATAAAGATTCACAGGTGCTCCAGAAGGTTTCTCCGCTTTCGGCTAGGGACCAGTCATTACCAATTCAGAGCCCTGCCCTTTGGCCTCACTTCAGCCCCCAGAGTGTTTACCAAATGCATGGCAGTGGTCACAGCTCATCTGAGACGTCAAGGATTCCAGGTGTTTCCTTATTTGGACGACTGGCTCCTCTCCGCCACCACCAGGTGTCAGCTTCTTCAGACCAGAGACTACACTCTGCAGCTTTGCAGGAGTTTGGGAATTTCAGTGAATTTCGGAAAATCTTCTCTGCGGCCTTGCCAATCTATCACCTTTATAGGCGCAGAATTAAACACCGTCAAAATGTTAGCCAGACTAACAGATCAAAGAATTCTGGACATCCAAAAATACGTTCGGATTCTATTGCAGAGCAGCAAAGTCAAAGCCAGATTGATACTAAAGGTTCTAGGTCTTATGGCGGCGGCCATTGTTCTTCTACCACTGGCTCGCTTCCACATGCGTCTTCTGCAGTGGATGTTATTCACTCAGTGGTCGTTCCACAGTCTTCCGATGGGGCACGAAATCTTAGTCACACAATCGTGCAGGACTCATCTGAACTGGTGGATATCTTCCCCTCTTCTTCATCAGGGCCGACCTTTTGTTCCCCCTCCGGTTGCCACAGTTACTACGGATGCCTCTCTGATCGGGTGGGGGGGGGCATTATCAGGGCAGGATGGTCCACGGGACGTGGCAACCCATAGAATACCATCTGCACATAAATGTCCTGGAGATGAGAGCGGTGCTTTTAACATTGCAAGCCCTCAACGACTTTCTTCCCGCGGGGACTATTGCAGTACAAACGGACAACATGTCCGTGGTCTGGTACATCAACAAGCAGGGTGGGACCAGGTCCTATCCATTGTGTCGAGAAGCTCTCAGACTTTGGCAATGGGCAATCTCCTCTCATCGGTTTCTGATAGCAACGCACATCCCCGGCAGGTCCAACCTCTTGGCGGACAGGCTGAGCAGATCCATTCTCATGCCTCACGAGTGGTCTCTCAATCAATCTGTAGTGGACCAGATTTTTCTGAAGTGGGGCACACCTTGTTGCGATCTTTTTGCTACACCCCAAAACAACAAGTGCCCCGATTTCTTCACTCTCTTTCCCCTACCAGGCCAACCCCTGAGAGACTCTCTAACCCAGGATTGGCCCCGGGGACTTCTGTACGCCTTTCCTCCTTTTCCCTTGATTCCACAAGTCATTCAGAAAGCCACCGTTTTGAGGGACAAGTTGATTCTCATTGCCCCTTACTGGCCTAGACAAATTTGGTTTCCATCTCTGCATCGTCACCTCCTGGTGCAGCCCTGGCATCTGGACCCAGTTCCGGATCTCTTGATCCACCAGTCGGGTCAACAGCACCGGGCCATTCATTCTCTCAACCTCACTGCTTGGTTGCTCCACTTCCTTCCCTAGCCAGGCTTCCTATGATCTCTGATCCGGTCAGAGATATCTTAGTGGCTTCTTTAAAGTCGTCCACCAGAACCGTTTATGCTAGCAAGTGGCGACGTTTTTCCATTTGGGCAAATTCCAGAAATATTGATCCCTTTACTGCTCCTGTGCATTCTGTTTTAGATTTCCTGGCTGAAGTTTTTCAGTCAGGATCTTCTTCATCTACAGTAAAAGTACAACTGGCTGCTATTTCCAAGTATCATGTTGGCTTGCAAGATCATAACATTATGTCTCATAGACTATGCAAGGCCTTTCTGAGAGGAGTGTTTCTCCTAAAGCCGCCAATAAAACATCCTCCTCCACAATGGGATCTAAATTTAATGTTGGCATCCCTAATGTTACCACCCTTCGAACCGCTGCTTCATGTTCATTGAAATTATTGACCTGGAAAACTATATTTTTACTGGCGGTCACTTCAGCAAGAAGGGTTTCCGAGATTCAAGCTCTCTGCATCAGTTCCCCTTACTCGGTTTTTCACAAGGACAGGGTATCCTTAAGAACGAACCCGTCCTTTCTCCCCAAAGTTGTTTCTCAAACCAATATTAATCAATCCATCGACTTACCAGTCTTTTTCCCAAATTATTCTGACAGAGCTGAACAAAAGCTTCATTTTTTGGATGTCCATCATCAGCTCAGGTACTATTTGCATAGAACGAAACAATTCAGGAAATCGGACCAATTATTTGTCTCCTATGCAGAAAACAGGAAAGGTCTCCCAGTGTCTAAAGTGACCTTATCCAGATGGTTGTCTTCCACCATTTCCTATGTGTATTTTCACTCAGAGGCAAGCAACTACCTTCTAAACCGAAAGCACACTCAACCAGGAGTCTATTCACTTCTGCAGCCTTTCAGGATAGACTACCCATTGATACCATTTGTGCAGCAGCTACTTGGGCCACTCCTCATACCTTTGTCTCTCATTACAAGTTAGATTTGGCCTCCAGAGACAGGGCCAGTTTTGGTTCCACAGTTCTCAAGAGTCTGTTCCATTGAGCCACCCAGGATACAGGTGCTAGGGACGCGGTCCCATCCAGCAAGAATGAAGGCAGATTGACAACTTAACATTTAGAAGTTATGTACCTACCATAACGTTCCATGTTAGTTGTCTTCTCTCTTCTTTCTTCTCCCTCCTTCCCCCTGGCCTGGACAGATCTTGAAGAGTTCCTCTTATCAGGTTGTTTCCTCCTGAGCCTTCATTAGAGGACTCCTTTATTATGAACTTGGGTTTCCTAATATATATTAGGTTAGTTCTTAGCAGGGTAGGTTAGCTACCAAACGAGATCTGAGGTAGTCCCGCCTTGCATCATGGGATATAGGGTTGCCTCGAGCTGGTAAAAGGAGTTCTCAAGCTAAGCAAGTGCCGAACCCATCCAGCAAGAAAGAAGGCGAGAGAAGACAACTAACATGGAACGTTATGGTAGGTACATAACTTCTAAATTTTCTACCTTCAGTAAAACGTAAATGATTGATGGAAAGAAGCTATTCTGTGTATAGTACTACAGCTGTGTTCTTCAGAAGGCTCATAGCTGCAAGATTTTATAAATTAATTCAGTTTATCTTGAAATGGATGAGTCTCTCTCGATCTGATTTTGTTACAGTCTTGTAATGTAGGGGCATCTGGCCGCAGTCTCACACCATGACCGTTACTTTGAGCTCACCTGTCTGTAAGATTGCAGTGTATTTTCTCTTGTCATCTGAAGTGAGCAGTCAGTTCACTTGACTACACTGGCTTTGTAAACCCTTTTCTATGTTACCTGTGACAATGCTAAAATGAAACCTTGGAGTGCTAGGAATTCATAGGTATGTTTAGATCACAAAAATGGTTTTAGTTGCTCTTTCTTTGTGGGTCAGAAATGTAACCTAGTCTAAATGTTTGTTTACAGAAGAAATATTCCAAAGAAAAGAAGTACAAGGAGACAACCTGTAATAAAATTAAGAAGTTGGAAACTTCATACTGCATCAGCTGTTATGTGGCCCTTCACAGGAGCAGACATTAAAAGAGTCCGTGTGTGTGTTGAGTAAGCCCACTCTCCTTCAGCTGCTGGAGTTTTTGTTTACACACTCCGCAAGGTTAAGATGTGCTATATTTCCCATTTCCTCCCATCTCCTTACTGCTTTAATAGGGGTCCCAGGAGAGGGAGCATTATTGGTGCAGGTTGCTTTTATATCAGTTTGGTTGCAAAATAGACCCCTGTGGTAATTTCAATAGTCTTCCATCTCTGATACTTTTTTCTTAGACATTCAGTGTTGAGACTGGATCTGGATACAGTCCACTTTTTCAGTTCCAAAAACTCTGTTTTTCAGTTGTTTTTCCCTTGTGACTTCACAGCAGTTGTAGTCGGGATGTTCAAAGACAAAATTTTTGTGTGACATGCTCATTACTCCTCTCTCTCTAATTCAGTGAGAGAGGATGCTCATTGCTTTGGTTTGTATGAATCAGTTGCCAAATACCTGGACATCTCATATTTTATGTGGCCTCCACTGGTTGTAGATGGGGGTATATTTAGTTAACTTTGTTAATCAGGGTAGTCCAAAAGGGGTGTAAAGTGCATTTTTAACAGAGGACCAGTGAAAAGCTCCATAGTGAGACATAATACAGTATTGGCACCTCATAATTTCTTATACAAGTAAAGTTATATACAATAATTAGATCTCAGTTGTAATTTGTCTTAGAATATTTTACATTATCACAGAAGGCCACTCAAGCTTTAGCAGTTTCCTGAAAGCCCTAAAGGCATTCCTCTCCTCATGTAAGTTTAGAAGAGAATGCAGAGTCTTGCTTAAAGATCAGATCACATCCCGTAGTCTGGATTCAGGCTAGGGATTGAGGTTTATTTTCTAATTGGCTTCCCTGTCCCTCCCAGATCTCTTGGTGGTGAAACACTAAATTTAGTGACGACTATTTTAAATGGTATAGCAGTGGTCCCATCCCCTGTGAAAATTTATGATGCGACTAGGCAGGTAGAATCTTTCACAGATTTAAGAAGGTGGGCACTTCTGCAGTTATGTGCATTAGGGCTGGAAACTGCTAAACTCTCAGGATTTTTTTTTTTTTTTTTAATTAACTTAAGACATTGTTGCTGTTTATCCGTTAACAAAGAATAATGGAAGTAGTGCGCATCAATCAGCTGACAAGATTAAGGCACATAAAATGTATGGGTACAGTACTACTAATACTGACTTCAGGGCTGCTGTCTCTGATGCTGAGAACATTGCCTTTACTTGAATAAAGGTCAGCAAACATTTATGCTTCATTAAACCAGAGCTTTTTGTTTAGTTCTGCTTATCCAAAAATATTAGAAGAAAATGGGCGAGTCCGTGACGCATGTAAACAAATTTTCTATCCACTTATTCTAAAACATCAAATGCGTTTCTCTAGTAAATTGTGTCCTTTCTGCTGTAAACATACTAGATAATTGTTGTATCAGATGTCCAAAAAAGGAAGCAGTAGGAACTGCATGAATCTTCCCATCTGGATACTTCTCCCCCATCATCCTGTTCCCCCATCTCATACCCCAAGGAAGAAAGTTTATCATTGGATTTTCAAAAGTCTCACTACAGAATTTTGTGCAACCCAGCACCATTTACAGGGATATTCTAACTACCCAGGAGGCCTACTCTTACTTTAATTCAGCAACTACTGATTTTGTTGTGGGAGCAGAAAGTCTGGACAGTCACGCAGTACAAGGAAAGTTTTTTTGTTTTGTTTTAAGATGTATGTTAGTCAGTGGGAGCCCATTTTATATTTTGTACACTTGATCAGAGGTTGCTGTCAACCTGCATCCCCAGATCTCTTATAACGCCTTCAGTGGGCTCCCATCAATGTGGTAATTAGTGGAAAGAGTTTTTACCAAAGGGGATGATGATGCATATTTTGGCGTTAACTTTAAGGCCATGGTTTCTACACCAGTCATTGGTCTCAGTGAGGCCTTTCTGTAGGATGTCTGCATCACTTGGGGAGTTAATAATGGCTCCCAGCTTGCAGTCGTCTGTGAACTTGGTCAGCCAGAGTCCCTTTGTGATGGCCTGGACTTCTGAGAAGTAGATGCCAAACAGGAGAGGACCCAGCACCAATGCCTGTGGGACTCAACTCATGACTTGTCGGCAGTCTGATTTGGAGTCCGCTACTTTCACACTGTCTGTTCTATCTGTGAACCAGTTTGCAACCCACCAAATGATATAGGGACCAATGCCTAGTTTGGTAAGTTTATCAATAATTCCTGGGTGAGGAATGGTATCAAAGGCCTTGGCCAGATCGAGGTAGACTGTATGCACTGCCTTACCTTCATCCACAGCCCTAGTGACAGACTCAAATCAACCAGATTGAGCAGACATGATCTCCCTTTCACAAAGCCAAATTGCGTGGGGTCTAGAGTTTGGCAGTTTTCTATATCTTTGTTAATCAGATCCATGATGATGCGTTCCATAACTTTACATGTCAGACTCGTCAGGCAAATGGGGCGATAATTCCCAGGGTCTGTAGTCGCTCCACCTTTATGGAGAGGGAACACTGTAGCAGTGCGCAATTCGGTAGGGACAAACCCTGAGGTGAGACTGTGACTGAACAGGGCACACAGGTATGGTGCCAGTTCGCTTTGTAGTTCATGTAGAACACAGCCATGGATATTATCAGGTCCCATGGAAGCTGTATTCTAGGCCTTGGATAATGCAGCTTTAACCTGTGCTGCAGTAATGCAGGGTGCCTGGCATTCTTCTGGTATTGTGACTGGTCCTTTAGGGGTGGAGATAGGGGTAAAGTTGGGCACTGAATCTGTCTGCCAGTATTTTGGTAATATCTGTTGGCTCAGTATAGGAGGTGGCATTGTGCAGTAACTCAGAGCAAATTTGGGTATTGCCATGGAGGCTTTTGATACAACTATAAAAGGCTTTGTGATTGTTTTTAGTGTCTGCCGCAATTCTGCCTTCATAGCTGGCTTTGGAGGATTTGATGAGGGGATCTCAACTTTTTGTTGATGCTAATAAGGGAGTTTTTCCAGTCTTGGGACTTCACCTTTATCTGCAACAGTTTCTTCCTTCTGTTGTAGAGTTTATTAATGGCAGGGAACTACCAGATTGGCTTCCTTTTTTTGGAGGAGAGCGTCTTGATTCTGTTGGGTATGGCTAGTTACATGCATTTATGTACATGTTCATACAGTGCATTGGTGTATGATTCGGCAGTCATGCAGCTATTTTCCATTGGCATGGGTGCCATGAAGTTAGTCAGCTCTGTTTTTAGGAGCCAAAAGTCAGCTTTGGAAAAGTTTTTCAAGGTGGTTACCTTTGCGGGAGGTATGGGTGAGATGTGGATTTCCATGGTGATTAGTTTATGGTTGGATCTGACCAGGGAGGGATTGACTATTGGTGTAGAGCAACGGTCGCCCATGTTAGTAATAACCAGGTCAAGGATGTTGCTTCCTCTAGTGGCGGTCAGAATGGAGCTGGTCCAAGGCATTGGAATTGATAAACTCCAGGAAGCGTTGGGCCAGTGTATTGGTGTTTGATTAGTTTTCCCAGTTGATGGTGGGGTAGTTGAAGTCTCCTAGTATGAGAGTGTTAGGTTGGACCTTGATAGATTCCAGGATGCTTAGGAACATGGAGTGAGAGTCTAGGGACATGGTTGCGGACCTATAGCAGGCTATGACCTGGATCACCATCTTACCCAGTGTTAGTTGTACCCAAAGTATCTCAGATGTGTTAAGCTGGGATACTAGTCTGGAGGTGTGCATATCCTTTATGAATATGGAGACACCACCGCCTTTGGAGCTTCGGTCCATGCTTCAGGGCCAAAAGGTGTGGAATGATTATACCTTGTTAGCACAGAGGTGCTTTCTGCCACTTTAAACCAGGTCTCCGTTACAGCACACATGTCGATGTTCTCCATTTTGAGGAATGCTTCGAGCAAGTGCAGGTTGAGATTTAGACTTCTAACATTGAGCAGCATGATCCTCAGATTGCATTTATGTATAGCTGTTAAGGTAGTAATTTGGTGTTTGGAACACCGCCTAAAAAGGCATTATAGGGGTGGCAAGAGCCTTAGCCAGTACCCGGAAGCCCAGGGGTGACAGATGCAGGCCATCTCTGGCAAAGCATCGAGGTCTGTCAAGTCGTCATCCCAAGCAGACAGATACTGGATCCCCGTAGAATGACACCAGAAGCCTAGCCAGTTGAAGTCAATCATTTTTTGTTTGTACTGCAGTATCATTCTGGGTGACGGTAAGATAATACTCGGGGCCAGGGTCATACCTGCCTGGGCCACATAATTTGAGAGCTCCACCATGTCTCCGTTTCATGTAGTCCAGGGAGGTGCGTCTCAGGTCATTCACACCCTCATGGACAATGACAGAATCATACTTGTACTTGTTGTTGAGTGACCTGAGTGCGTATGTTGTGTGTCGGATTCTGGCACCTGATAGAGAGCCGTTACCTTCTCCTTATTCAACCTAGTGGGTGGGACACCTGTGTCACTCACCATTGTCACCTATGATTAGTGTATTGGGCAAGGTGTTTAGCCTTAGGGGCTTAACTCATTAACCCTGAGTACCTTCTCAGGGCGCCTTTGTGCTTACACCCGAGCGCTGTCTGAGACGCATGAAAAGATATGCTGTTCCACCCGAGTCCCTTCCAGAAGCGCCGTTAACTTTGTAGTAAATTTTTAGCTTCACTGTTACAAATTAAGTTGAAAAAGTACCTGAACTTTGTCAGGTACCTTCTCAACTTAATTTTCAGTGTGGATTAACCTCATGTTTATATTTAAAATTTACGAGAAAATCAGCTTGCCATGAACTTTGTATTTGCTTGTAATCACAGCAAGCCGATTTGGTTTGGTTTCCAGGAAGCAAGTGGTGGCAGCCAATCGGATTCTTGGAATCCAAGCTGCCACTTGCCTAACTCCTCCACCCCTGCATTTCTTCTGTCATTGCTAGATTCTGGACCAAGCTTTGCAGAAAGAAGGTGTAAAAAAGTGCTTGTAGCAACACAACCGACAGCAAGCCAGAATTGGAGTATATCAGAGCCGTAAACTTATAGATATAAGCTGAAGATGAGTAGCATTGCTAAGCATATCATTAGTTATGCTGTGTTTAAAGTATCAGCAATATTGTATTGTAGTTACTATGGTCAATTTTCTAAATGATTTTGAGAACTGTTCACTAAGTCTTTATTACTGTCGTTCATATGGTGAAGCAGTCAATCTCCCCGGGCATGGAAGACAGAATGGACCTAGAAAGCATGGAACGTCTGTGACCTCAGTGTTTCCTTTTCGGTAACCGCAATGGGAACTGTGGGGTGGAAGCTTAAAATTGTACCATACAATACTGCTTAGTAAAGCAAGATGCTGCAGCCTGTGCATGCAAACTGTTTTTGCAAGGTTGTTAGTGCCTCTTATTGCAAAACTGCACTTTAAAGCATGTCGATGTTGCTGTGGAGGTGTTTACTTGGTGATAACCGAGATAGACAACTAGTGGTGATGCTTGGTTTGCGACAAGGACTCTGAGAAGTAGAATTTTTGTCCACGTGTGGAGTTTGCTCTGTTTACGCTTGGTTGTGTATTTGGCCTACTTTTGTATGTTGCTACAGTGTTTCAAGGCCAGAAAATTAATGTTTCGTTAATGCACTTGCAGTGTTAGTCGCAGCTGTTCTCTATGGAGAAATAACGTTGGGGCAAATTGGTTGAACCGCAGATATATTGCTTATAATTGTATGAAAAGTGGTCAGAGTTGCAGAACTGGAATTGGGCAATGAAGAGCAAGTTCAGCTTCCGTGTAGTGTCATTTGTCACATGGGTCACAAGTGGACATCGCACTGGAGGAAAGTTTGTGCATTTTGTGCCAGAATGGGACATTAACTAGGTTTAGTAAGTAGGATGTGAGGGTTATAAGAGTATCTGTTTACTTGGAAGTATGATTGGAGTGAGACGTGCCATAGCCAAAAATCTTAAGATTGGTCATCGTAATGTAGCTGGGAAGGGTTGTTGCAGGGGCGGAGAATAGAGAGCAGGTGAAATTTGCGTTTTTCCTCATTTGTCCCAATTCTCTGACTATTTACAGTCACACTATTTATTAGGTTACTTTTGACATTCTGTGTAGAAATATAAGGAACCGCCACTAGATTCTGTCATGTCTTGTATTGTTTTTAAAAGCGCATTCTGCTGGTTATTCTGCTTTTCATTAGTTTAGCCATATCCATAAAAATCGTTACTTCTCTGGCCTGTCATTGGGTGGCCGGTATCAGTACGTGTGTCCTAATGTGTATCATGAATTTAGTTTTCCTCTCCTCATTTGGTTATTTTTTCTGTTTTATGCCCATCTGTCTTGATGTCTTTTGATCCTTTTTGATCTGAGTTCACATTTCCACAGAGATCAGTCACTGCCAATACTATTTTCTTATCATACCAGCTCCTCATTTTTTTCCAGTCTTGACTTCCTGTTCTCGATTTTTTTGTACATTACTCACCCTGTACTATGTGCCCATTAGGTTTGTCCCAAATTCTGCCTGTTTAGTTTGCTCTTTCTCACACACATACCTTGTTTTGTTGCCGATCATTGAGGATTACAATTACAAAATAATGCAATGGAGTGCTATTGTCTTCAGGACTGGTTCACTGCCTTATGCCATAGCTTACCAGAATAGATTCTCCTATGTTTCTGAATAGAATAACGTAGGTATGTGACACTGAAAGAGCAGATCTTTCCTTGGAGAAAGCAGAGTGCATGTGCTGTCTTTTAGAACAGTAATAAACAGAATGAAGCAAAACATGTAAGCACAGCCCAGGAGAACTCAGTTGACTTCGCAGCTTGGGTGCTTGATTTTTCTAGCCTGGGAAGGTGGGCATTGCCATCCTAGTGGAATCGTGGAACAGAGCCAACCATGTATTGCATATGTCACCTCAGAGAAAGGGCTAAGATGCAAATTTGGGCAACGGACGTAGGTGTAATGCTATTGTCGGGTCAGATTCAGAATTTTGAGCAGTTTTGTATTGCAAAGCATTTGTGATTGATGAAAGGGAAGTGAATTTCCTAAAGGGAGACAGTTGATTACGTTAGTACGTTGCAAAATATACAATGATTTCCTCACTAGTGTAGACATGTGATGGTCAAAGGCTAGGTTAATGTCTGTCTGTGCCCCCAAGTCCCTCACTACTGACTCGACTCTTAGGGATGTGGTGTCAATATGACAGTTATAAGGGCTGGATGACTTCCTGGAGGTACTGTTGGGTATTTCTTATTTACTGTTAGTCCATGGTTCAGATGCCAGTTATTTGTCTGTGTTAGCCCTTTACGGAGACCAGTTCTGGCAGTGGTTCATTTCAGGTTGTGGATATATGTATCTCAGATTTAGCTTTGGTAGATTTTATTTGTCGTCAGATCTGTTTGTGCAGTTTGACCATTTTATTGTAGGGGTCACTTTGGTGAATGTTTCATTTTGGTTCATGTATATACCAGGAACTGTTACTGAAGGGTTGTTTGGGGAAATATTTCATTCTGGTGCTTGTGCATACTTCAACATTTTAGGGATGCCTTGGGTGAATACTTCAATTTGGTGCATGTTCATACCAGGAACTGTTACTAATCCAGTTTTGGCAAAACAAATTACAGGTAATTGTATATTTAATTATTTATTTATTATAATAGTACATGGCTCTTTATCATGGGCTGCAATATTTGCCTTTGGCTTATGTAAACTTTTTTGTGTGTTAAGTTTAGTATGGGGACCTATTTGTATTTAGGCAAGGATTTCTACTGGTGAAGTAATGTTTGTGTTCATGCTGTGCCACCTAAGTGGCACTATTTTCTGTCAGACTAATTTTATTCTAAAGGGGTTTCTGACAGCAATTTTGTGTTCTGCTTATGTGTAAGGTTTTTGGGATATTTTATGTTGGTCAAATGCAAGTGTGCTGGTTTGTGTAAATTATTTGAGAACTTACCTTATGAACAACTCCATTCCAGGCTCTGTTTTGACAGCATCTGAAGAATCCTCCAAGAGGGTCTCACCCAAAGAAACAACTGGTACCAGAAACATGGCCTCAAGCTAAATACAAAAAAATGCATCATCATCCCCGTTGGGGAGAGTGATGTCCCCACAAATTATCACTTTAATAACAATGTCCTACTCACACAGTCAGTTGTGAGGGATTTGGGCACCTAGACTGATAGCAACCTAAATTTTGGCCGTGGTTTTCTTGTAAAGTGCTGTGGACTACAGTCACTGAATAATAACAAATATATGATTTTCAGACCTCATACCTTTCAGAACATGCTTTCTATGACATTACTTGCTAAGTATATAAGACCAATATAATATAAGACCAATATTTAAAATCTGTTCCTCATCTGGGTTTCTGCCTCTGATTTTTAAACTAACAGGTTGTGGGTCATAAGAGATGCAAAGGTTTGCAATATATTTTGGGCATTTTTCCTGGCTGTGTCAGTCGTGGAATTTAGATGGGTGGAGGAACTCAGTAATATATAGCTGTTATACTGTTTTACTGAATTAATCTGGTCTTTTCCTAACATATTATAATGAGTCTGTGCTACATAACAGCTGAACAAGGTAATATAATGAATGCCTACTCAACAGGTTATGTGCAGCAATTATCACTTGTGTCTGTGCATGCATAACTTTGAAGTAATGAAATGCAGCTCATTATCACATTAACAATAAGTGCAGTTACAATATAGCACTGAGTCAGTATCACTTTTCAGGTAAAACTCTCAGCAGCTCTCACTGTTATTCACATAAGTAGAAGTCATTATCACATTGATGAACGCACAAGCCAGATTTGGGTTTTTGTCATTTCAAGCCACACCCCCCCACACCAGTTTCTGTCATTTTTCCAATTTGTTTGATATGCAGTAAAGTCCTCATTGTGGTTATATGCTTCATATTTTTGTGAACTACTGCAAGGAAATATTACATTACTTCCATGCTTGATACCTTAGGTCCATTGCTGAATGGGCACATATAAAGAGAAAAGGTAGACGTAAGGCAGACTGCTGACACTGAAGGAGGTTGCGAGACAATAGTGGTATCAGCAGTCTGAGTGGGCAGCCAGCACAGGTATGGGACACTTCAGATAAACCACCAGCTGGAGCCCCATGCCTGTCCTTGGCATGTTAGTGAAGTGGCGGTCCTTACCTTGATTTTTCCATTTACATGTGTCCTTTCTGTGCCCCCTTGTCAGTCGTGTGTAATTTGCTATTTTTACAGGTAGTAGGTATGTAACTGCAGTGTCATCACCACTTATGTACCTAATGCAAAGAATACTGCCCCTGTGGATAGGATGGAAGATTTGGATGGGCTAACCAGGTATTTCATCTGATATACATATATATGTAGTCTTCTAATACATCTGTCAAACATCAGTAATAATCTGTTTGCATTTTCTTTCCTCTGCAGGTTTGTCCACCTTCTGACACTGACATGGCTTCACGACCAGGAGAACGACAAGTGACAGTGGGGGTATGTGGCCATTCCTACATTCACTGGGTTGCCAGCCATGCCTCTGAAACTGAAAACCAGTACAACTTGAGCTTCCCCACATCCAGTGTGAAGGTATACTATATTGCAAGAAGAGGTATGCATTGGAGTGGAGTACTGCAGTTGTTGGAAGAGAAGTGTTCCCTCTACCCTGAGCTCGACATCCTTGTGCTGCACATTGGAGGGGAATGATGTCATCAGTCAACCACTCGGAAGACTACGGTTTCAAATCACAGCAATTTTTGAACACCTGCAGTCGTGGTGGCCACATTGTCATTTTGTGTGGTCTGACATAATTCCTCGACAGATATGGAAAACAGCAAGCAGTCAACGGGCAGCACACAAGGCCAGCCGATTACAGAATGGGTTCATGCATGGCTTGATGCACATGGTCGGTGGATCTAGAATCTGTCATGACAGCATCACCACAGAAGAGGTTCACCTGTTCAGAAGGGATGGCGTTCACCTAACTGAGGAGGGCATTGCGCTATTCTTGACTGACCTCCACAATGGTGTGAGGAGAGCTATGCAGGATTGGTAATATGCAGCTTGTGAGAAGAATGGGAAAGCATCCATGGCCAAGTAGGGACCAGTATGGTAAGTAAAACTCTATTATGAAATGTGTTGTGTAAAATATATTTTTCTGAGTTTGGCAAATAACTGTGGTAAGGAGTTGGTGAGGATGCTGAGAAAGAACAACTGTTTTAGGAGAGTGCTACCACGTGCAATCTAATATGTCAATGACCATCCTGCAATATTTCTGTTTTTAGTCTGCTTTTATCAGGCATGTGTACAGTTTAGGTGGCAGGAAGGGCTTAGTAATATTCATATTCATATTTTGGTAAATAACTTTGCAAGGGAGCATGTCAGTGTGCCAAGTAATACCTCATTTTGAAGACAGTTTTGATAGTTCTAACATGGTAAAATAATTGTGCCTGTATGTTGCACACGTGCAGATATCAAAGTTTGTTTCGGACTTAGGTTATGGAAATTATGATTTTTTTCATATTTTGGTAAATAACTTTGCAAGGGAGCATCTGAATGTGCCAAGTAATACCTCATTTTGAAAACAGTATTGATAGTTCTAACATGGGAAAAGAATGGTGCATGTATGTTGTACTCGTATGCAGATATCAAAGTTTGTTTCGGACATGGGTTATGAAAATTGATTTTTTTTTTCATATTTTGGTAAATAACTTTACAAGGAAGCATCTGAATGTGCCAAGTAATACCTCATTTTGAAGACAGTATTGCTGGTTCCAACATGGTAAAAAAATTGTGCCTGTATGTTGGACATGTGCAGATATCAAAGTTTGTTTGGAATTAGGTTATGGTAATTATGATGTTTTTTCATATTTTGGTAAATAACTTTGCAAGGGAGCATGTCAGTGTGCCAAGTAATACCTCATTTTGAAGAAAGTGTTACTCCTTACAACATGGTAAAAGAACTGTGTCTGTGCACTCTACACATATATACAGATATCACAGTTTTAGTCTTGTAGGATTATGAAAATTATACATTTACCATACTTTTCATTATTATGCCCATATCTTTGCAAGGGAGCATGGTGATCACACAAATGATGCATAATTTCGAAGCTGACATTCAGATGCACAACTTCTACACTGATATGTAGGCTCTGTTTGTTACAGGTGATGAGATATGCTTTGTTTATTTATCAATTATGAAAAATATATTCATATTTCTGTGAATATCTCAAGAAAGGAACATCACACAGTAATGGTTAAGGTATAATTTTAAAGCTGACATTCATACTAACAAATTACATTCAAATTGTATGGGTCTGCATGGTACATTGACCAAGATATTATGCTTTGTTTTTCCAAAAAGGTAAAAAATGTGCACAATATCAGCATTCCTTGCCAAATATTTAATAATGACTTTGATATACACTATCAACATTTACACTGTTGGAAAGGTCAATGTCTGCTGAACAACTTTCACTTTTACATTTTTAGTCTAGCTCTTATAGTTAAAGAGTTATGAACATTTGTTTTCTGTATAGTATTACAAATGGATTTTCTGAAAATGAGCTCAGGCTGCACTGTTGTTCCTATGGTGGAATTAAGCAGGCAGCTTTTCCTGAGCTGCTCCGGAGTGAATGAGTTAAATTGAGGGGCACACTGTGGAAGTAAGCTGTGTGTCCTGTGGTTTGTGCTGTGTTGTGGTGGTCGAGTACATTTCTGTATTGGATGTCTCTGCTGTTTGGGTAAATTTCTGTTGAGAGCCTTCGTGAAGTTGGGGTGTGTGGTTTGTGTTTTTGTGAGAGCTGTGATGGTGGGTGTTCTGGAGTGCTATATGTTCCATGTAGTGAGGTGCAGGTGTTGACCTTCTCTTGATCAGCTAGTCCAATTTTGGCTGGAGAGTGCATAGCTTCCAGTTTGGTCATATAAGTGCATCTCTCACAAGTCTGACTGTTGGGAGGTATGAGAAGAGAATTGTCTGTTTACATGAGGCATTTGCACACTGCCTTAGAATGCCCAAGTGCACCAGGTTAATAGAAGAAAGCACAGGGAAGTGGCCTTTAAGCATGCCAGGAGTGTTGGTCATAACTACTAAGTACTGGAGCCATTTCCATTAAGAACGACTAGTGCTAATGGCACTTAGGTGTGCTACAATGATTGCTACAAAAACCTGTTGAAGTGCAAAGCGATTAAGCTATTTATATTTGAAGTGCGAGAGAGAGAGAGAGAACTAGTAAGATCTAAGGGAAAAAACTGAAGAGCAGACTTTCTGGCGCCAGTATTAGTTTACCTCAGCTTGGTGCCGCTGTGTGGAGCTTAAACAAGTGCAAACCGATGCAAACATGGGCTTTTAAACCAGAAAGTTGAAAGGGATGGAAAAACTGACGAAGAGGCCAATAAACTACAATTTCTGGGTCAGAAATGAGACCACTGCTGTTGTGGTAGATAGGCTACCTACTGCTTACCACTCCCACTGATAAGCTAGAAGGCTTCCCTCCAACACAGAAAGGCTTGAATGGGCTCAGAAGCTTACAAACAGCCCTGGAAACAGCAAATCTGTATCTGGACTAGACTAATTACAGGAAAGGTTGGAAACAAGCTTATAACTTTTTTTTGACAGAAAACCTTAGGACAGTGAACCAAAAGCTGATATTTAGAAATAGGTGGATTATGTAAAATATTTTAAGAGCTTTTGTAGTATTGTAGGAATTCTTAACTTAGAACAGTCCCACCAGCAGTGGTACTAGTTTGCCTATTGACTACATCTGTGCCATTGTTCTCCAATGGCCAAAGGGGACTTGACATTTAACTTGCTGGTTAGTCAGCTGCAGTGACATAGAGGCATGAAGCCCTGACAATGTCACAGATAACCCATTTTCATTTATCAGCCAGGGTGTTGGAGGACTCTGTGTGGGGACAGACAGAGCAGTATTGGGGTAATCCCGGCTTTGCGTCTCTGGGGAGGGTATAATGCACTGCATGCTGAATCCTCTAACATGCTATTACATGGTAGGGGGTTAGAGCTTAAAGCAGGAAAAATGTGATCCCCAGTTTACAGATAAGAGCACCACTCTTATGGTTGATGTAACTGTTGACCAGAAAAAAAAGGGTTAAAGAGATGTTGTTTTGGGGATTGAGTGGATCTAAGAGGCAGTCAAGAGGGAGGCCCCCACAGTTAAAAAGGGGATCAGTGAGAAAATGATGGAAAAGGTCACAAGAACTTAAACATGTACAATGAAACATGTACTGTGGTAGTAAATTTCTAGATGAATATATTTCTTTGGCAACTTCATAAAAAAATCTTCAGGAAATTTTTTCCCAGTGTATCTTTTGGCTTGTTCCAGAATTGCAAAAGTTCTTTGTAAAGAGTGAATATTTTACCTTTGCCTTTCTGAGATATTTAGCTCAAAAACAGAGTTCTTAAATATAATGAAGAGAGTAAATCATTGCTTTGATACATCTTATTGTTTTCAGAAGCCCCCTGATTTAATATGAACTTCCTGAAAAAGCTTGCACCATATTTTATTCTGATGGCTGTAAATTATTGCCATATCAGTTATCCATTTCATTATTCATCACGACTGGGTCTTGGATCCGATCTCTGATCCAATCCAGCAACTTTACAGAGCAGATTCAAGTCTCAAGCTCCTCCCACTCCCATAATCCCTTTCTACCTTCAAACTCTCAGATCTTGTTTGTCCCGTTTAGCTACAGACGTGATTCCTGGCTCACAGCATTTACGTATTTTTTTTCCTTGGGTTAGTGCATCTTTTTTCCAATGTTTGGGTAGTAAGTAGTGCTTTATTGCTCTGTCTTCCTCCCTTCCCTGTTTTAGCTCTCTTTCAGCATTATGCTTTCTTTCCTTTGCCTTTCCTTTCGGTACTTAGTGCTTTTTTTTTCTGTACCCCTCTCCCTTAGTTTATTTAGTTTGGGGTTAGTGGGGTTTTGTTTGGGCTGTTTTCAGTTTGTTTGTGTGTTTGGCCTGGATACTGGGTTCTGTCTCTGTAGGTAGTTCAGGGGGCTTGGTACTTCATTCTTCCTCTTTTCTGTGTGTTCTGTATTGTGTATGTGTGTGCTTGCTGGTAGGACATGTCAGACAAGCCTACCAGATTTAAAAGGTGGTGGTGTGGGCGGAAGATGGCTAATTCTGATGCCCACAAGAAATATGTTTGTTTGGGATCCAGCCACCTCGAGGCTGAATGTTCTATTTGCAGTACATTTAATTTTCGAGCATTGACAGATCACCAGAATAAGCTTCTGGTCCAGGGCATGGCTCAAGGGGGTCCCTTTGTTTTGGGCTCTCCCTCTTTTAGCAGTCATAAAGATCCTAAGGGGAAAGCCTCCATTGCCTCCCTGGTGGCATCTCCTCTGGCTGCTCAGAAATGGCCGAGACTGTCAGATCACCGTCCCTTGGATCCGAAGCAGTCTTTGGCAGATTTGGATCCAAAGGCACAGGATCCATCCTTTGGTGTGGAAGTTTCCTTGGATCTGAGATTCGCTGATCCTACCTCTGTTTCGGCTTCGTTAACTTCCTCTGATCCAAGACAAAGTGTACTTCAGGGCTCTGATCCATCCTGTTCATCAGATGTGGAGCTAGTTGTTTTGAGCTCCCATTTAGATCACCTAGGGATCCGAAGGCTTCAGATCCTAGACGCAAAAGTCGTTCCTTGGATTGGGAATGCCACAGAGTGGTGGGAACCTACGGGCTTCCCCTTCAAAATCCACTCACTCTTCAGCCTCTCCTAGATCCTCTAGGAGCATATTACCCTCAGACATGGACAGGATGATGAGTACTTTCCTTAGGGCCCAGATAGAGATGGGCCTTTTGGCATCCCCAGCCCACTCAAGCTCGGAGAGATCCCTGGCTCAGAAATTGGCTTCTTCTCTTCTGATTCTTGTGGTTTCGGAATCCCAGGTCCTGGTTTGCCACAGGGAGGAGTTGGGGGATCTCTGAGTGTCTGTTTTCCCTGTTCATCCAGGGTCACTGACAAGCTCGGTCCCTGTGGCTTTGGACAAGAGCAGGTCTCATGCTCCAAGAGGTCGGCACCAGGTCCCTCGGGAGGGTTTCTGGTCTGGGGGTTTCAGATCTGCCCCTTCCCTTGGGAACATTGGCCTTCGATAGCTCTGGGTTGGTACTGTCCGGGCCTTGGCCTAAGATGAGCTCCACTCCCTATTCCCTTGTGGTTTTGACTAGGGGGGATGGGGTTTCCTTGAGTCCATCAACCTTTCAGGTGGTAGAGCAGACTTTCTCCAAATTTGGAGCAACGTCCTACCCCCTCCCGGGAACCTCCCAGCTTATTGATATCAGCTATCCTGAGTCCATTCATCTTGTCCACAGTCAGCCCTCCTGTGACCGCCTTCAGACATCGAGATCCCCAGGGGTTCCCCTCTCTTCTGTGTTCTCTCCTGAGCCCCTTATGGAAGAGCTACCTTAGGAAGATACTGTGCAAGAGGAAACACTTGGAGTTGCCCTATGGAGTTCCTCATGGAAGACACAGATTTTAACTTGCATCCGAGTGACACCTCCAGGTGCATATGCAATCACCTCCTACTGCTCTTCTAGGCGTCAAATATTACTTGTTCATATTGCATTAATAATTCCAAAAGCATACTGCATACAAGGTATCAGAATATTTTATTTTGAAGCGTACATGATGGCAAACACAATTATATTGATATCTGACCTCTGTCAATGAGTATTTGTTAGACTTGTAGGGTGATAACTTAATTTTTAAAGGTTCAGGCCACACCCACTAGGAGTTAAAGGTACACACTCAGAGTTGTACTGGAGGGGAATGAGTTAATGAAGGAGACAGGTCCCCCAGATTTCTGCCGAATGACGTCTCCTTTGCGGACATTCTGGAGCTGTTAAAATAGAAAGGCAGTTGGTCTCCCAAGCCCCTGTCCTTGGAGGAATCTCTGTTCCTGAAGGCATTTGGGCAGGCACATCTACTTCCTGGGTCTCTCCCTGGCAGACAAACTTACTGATCTCACTGCACACACAGGGTGGAAGGAACCTGACACTGTGGAACCGGTTCCCAAGAAAGCTTATACGTTTTTGAGCACTCCCATGGATCGAACATACTGGAACAAGGTAGTGCCAGTCGATGCCATCGTGGTTGCTGCAGCCACAGAGGAGGAGCTGGCAGAACAGAGGTCCATTGTCCATCCCCCGAACTTAAAATCTCAGATGATCTACAGACATAAGAGCATTTACGCTTCAGCCACTTTTTTCCTGAGAGCCCTAAATTATTTGGCACATTTTACCCACCTCCAAACAGATCTGGTTTACGAACTCACCAAGTCTCTTTCAGAGTTCATGTCAGCGGAGGACCTCAAGAAGGTATCGCCCAAGCTCACCACTCTCTCTTCTATTACCAATTCCTCAATGAGGTTAATTTCCAATGCGGTGGAAGGTACCTCTCAAGCGGCCAGTGCAGACATTGCCCTCAGGCTTCATGCCTGGAAGAGGCTATACAGGTTTGCTGAGCCTTTCAGTGCATCTTTTACTAATGCTCCATTTGATGGGTCCTCGCTATTTGGACCTTCTGTAAAAGAAGCTTTAACTCTATGAGCAGGATGACAAGACTCTGTCAGCAGTCGGAATCAAGTTTTCTTCTCCCCAAAGGTCCTTTTTCAAAAACCAATGGAGTAGTAAGAAACTATGGTTCCACAAGTCGCAGGGTTCCTTCCAAGATGCTCCAGAAGATTCCCCTTCTAGAGGAAGGGGATTCAATGGTAGATGCTGTCCTAGGGGCAGAGGATGCCCTTAAAATCATGGCTCCAGGTAACCTTTCTCTGAGAAGCCTTTTCAGCACCCCTGAGGCGTTGCCAGGCTGGCCTGCCCTGGAGACAGTCGGGGGTCATTTTTTGTTGCACCCAGATGCCTGGGCATCCATAACAAATGGTCAGTGGGTGCTCAAGATTATATCTCGTGCTTGTTGCATTCCTTTTTCCCAACCACCCCCAGTTCCCAAGAATGTTTTCCCAAATACGCTACCCAGTCAGAGGGAGTTGGCCCAATGAGAAGTTATGGCGCTTCTAGAAAGAGAGCCATCCAGGATGTCCTGACAAGACAGAGGATCTGGAACTTTTTCCCACTTCTTTTTGGTGCCGAGAAAGACGGGACCTACATCCAATTTTGGACCTCATTAAATTGAATTTGGCTGTCAAGAAGTCAAAGATCTGGATGGTCAATGTTCAGTCCATCTTGCCACTACTGCAGAAGGACATGTGGATGTGCGCCATTGACCTCCAGGACACCTATTATCATATCAAGATAGACTCGCACTCAAGGAGGCACCTGCACTTTTGTTTTGGAGCCTATCATTTTCAGTTCAAAGCTCTACCATTTGGATTCGCCACATCCCCCATGGTGTTTACCAAATGCTTGGCAGTTGTAGCGGCTCACCTGAGGCTTAAGGGTTTTCAGGTTTTTCCATACCTGGATGATTGGCTCCTCACAGCTCCCAAGAGGTATCGATTGGTTGCAGTTACTCAGTACTTTTTACTCACTTTCGAAAGCCTAGGGATTACCATCAACTTGGAGGAAGTCGAAGCTTTCTCTGGTGCGGACCGTGGAGTTCATTGGGACCCATCTCAACACAGTCACAGAGATTGTAGCATTGCCTGCTCACAGAGTGGACTTGATTAGGTAGCAGGTCAGGGTCCCCTTGGAGGTTCCCTCATTACAGGCACACCTTATTCTGAGAGCACTGGGATCCATTTCGGAGGTTATTTTCCTCGCTCCTCTAGTGAGATACCACATGCGGGTGTTTCAGTGGACGCTAGCAGTGCAGTGGTCTGTCCTATCTCATCCAGTGTCTGTGCCTATTTTGTTGACCCCCATTTGCAGATAGCATGTACAGTGGTGACTTCAGTTGGAGTCTCTCCTTTGGGGCAAGCTGTTTTCTCTTCCCAAGCCCACTGCCACTGTGCCATGGCTGTTTCCTTGTTAGGGTTATTTTCAGGGAAGAGCTGTCCAAGGCATGTGGTCCCCTTCAGAGAACAAATTGCACATAAACGTCCTGGTGGTGAGGGCAGTCTTCTTATTGCAAGCCTTTCATGATTGCCTTCCTCTGGGAATGGTGGCAATTCATACAGACAAACATGTTGGTTGTCCAATATATCAACAAGCAAGGGGGGAACACGATCTTTCCTATTGTGCAAAGAGACCATGAGTGTGGGAATGGATGATCTCTACCAATCACTTTCTTCTTACAATGCAGATACAAAGGGAGTCCAGTGCTTTGGCAGACAAGCTCAGCAGATCCATCCTAACTCCACATGAGTGGTCTCTCAGTCAGTCAGGAGTGTCTCAGATTTTTGCCTGTTGGGACCGGCCTTGCTGCAGTCTATTTGCTTCCCCATTGAACAAATGCAGCAGGTACTTTGCCCTGATTCTCCCAGAGTGACAGTCCTTGAGGGATGCTGTTGTACACAATTGGCCCCCGGGCCTCCTCTATGCTTACCCTCTCCTTCTGCTAATCCCCAAAGTACTTAGGAAAGCCTTCAGACTGAGTTCTTTGATACTCATTGCTCCCTTCTGGCCTCATCAGGTGTGGTTCCTCTTCCTCAGATCTCATCTCAAGTATCCTCCCTGGATACTGGATCCCATTCCGAATTTCATCTCTCACCTGTCAGAACAACCACCCAATCTTTGGTCACATCGCCTGACAGCGTGGTTTCACTACCTCCAGTCCTAGTAAAGCAGTCCAGGCTGGCTTCTCCTGTCAGGAGAATTATTCTGGCCTCGCAGTAGCCCTCCTGTTCAAAAGGTCTACCGTAGTAAGTAGAAACATTTTTCCTTTTGGGCAGCAGAATGAAATTTGAACCTCTTTTCAGCTCTTATTCCAGATATCCTTCTCTTCTTGACATCCCTGTTTCGGGGGGGGGCAGCTTCTGAACTATCAAATTGCGGTTGGCAACCATTTCTAATTTTCTTAGCAATACTGGGCCCACCATTTCCTTGAGGATATGCAAGGCCTTCTTGAAGAGCATCTTTCTTCTCAGGCCTCTAGTCAGGGATCCCGCTCTTCCTTGGGATCTGACATTGATGCTGCAATTTCTCACCCAAAGTCTATTTGACCCTGTTCATTCCTATGATCTCAAATATCTTTCATGGAAAACTGCTTTTCTGGTTGCTATTACCTCAGCCAAAAGTGTTTCTGAATTTTGCAGGCTTTATCTTCTAAACCGGCATATATTGCTTTTCATAAGTACAGGGTGACTTTAGGCATAAAGGTTGGTTAGTTCGTAAAGTCGCTACTGAATGAAATCTTAACCAGAGCATCCAGTTGCCTGTTTTCTACCGTAATCACTCTAGGGGTGAATATCTCCTCCATATCTTGGCTGTACATCGTCAGCTGAAATTCTCTTTACATTGGACTAAACCAAACAACCACAAAACCTGCATGGATGGCAAGTGCAAGGCTCCAGACCAAAAGGCATAGTCCAAACAAAAAGTGAGCCAGCGCATGTACAGTAGGTCACAATCTTTTTAATGTAAAAAATAAAAAATCAATTCACATGAAGCAAACCGGTATAGAAGGAATGATAAAACCATTTTACATGAAATACTTAACAATAAAGAAAAAAAGTGGATAGTCAAGTTGGGGGGTTGATCCCACCAGGACTAAATGAACATTTATGAATCTATTCCTATCCAATCATATGGTCACACACAAGATGGTGCTGTATTTAAACCTATATGTTTGCTAGCAACTTTATATTTTTGCTTGTATCACTGAAGAAGTTGCTAGCCGAAACCGGTTTGATTCATGTGAATTGTTTTTTTATTTTTTTACATTAAAAAGATTGTGACATACTGTACATGTGCTGGCTCAATTTTTGTTTGGACTTTACTTTGGACTAAACCCTTAAGGAAATTTGATAAGCTATTTGTGGCCTTTTCCCTGAACAGGCATGGCCAAGCAGTCTCAAAGCTAAGAATTTCTAAATGGATCTCTTGTGCTTTCCTGGTTTACTGTATGCAGAAGATGTAGCTGCCTCTTCCTCCTAAGGAGCAATGTTAAGTTGTCAATCTCGCTTTCATTCTTGCTGGATGGGTTTGGAGCCGATCCTCTGCTCCGACTCGGCCAATACTAAAGCTCGAGAGCTTATTCCACCGGCTCGAGGCTCTCCTATATCCCACAATGCTAGGCGGTAACTACTCTGATCTCGTTTGCCGCTTAGCTGACGAGGTGCTTTCTTCTACTGGCTCTGGCAGGTTAGTGAGTGTTTCTAATCAACAACTTCAGATTTCTTCCCCTATCCTTTCTATTTAGTTTAGTTTTAATATAGAGTATCCCTGTAGTTTAAATTGGGTCTCCCTTGTTATTTTTTATCCCCTTTTTATTCCCTTTTAACTTCTAGGCCTTTGGCCCACTCCCCTTTTTTCCCCTGTCATTTTAGTGTGACTGGATTTTTTCCTTTGGTTAAAGGGTGTGTCTGTGTTATATACAGTCTCTTTTAGGATGTCTAAAGACTCCAAGGTCTCAGGCTTCAAGAAGTGTGATTCGTGCTGTCAGAAAATCTCTCTGACAGATGGTCACACTTCTTGTGTCTACTGCATGGGACCTTTGCACCTGCAGGACTCCTGTGCTGTTTGCCATGCATTCAGCCCTAGAGTCCTGCAGGAACGCAAAAATAAGCTTATTCTTCGAGGCTTGTTAAAGCCTGAAGGCCCCTCGACCCAGTCTGCGTCTGGGAAGCCTTCAAGGACTTCCAGGCCATCGGCTCCAGCTTCAGAGCCATCTGCTGGGAGCATTAAAGCTGCTTCGACATCGGCTCCAGCTGGAGTCTATGTTTCGAAGTCTCTAACCGTTACCTCGGCTCCGGCTGCAGCCGAGGTTGCTAAGACTCAGTCAGCTCCAATAGTCTTATCGGAGCCACCTTCAAAGAAGAGGTCGAGGTCCCCTTCCATCGGCTCCATCCACTCGGCTCCGGGATCCCCTCTTCTGTCGGAGCGGAGCCATAGGTCCCATTCCTCTCGGTCCTCCAGGCTTTCCGACCATGACTTACAAAGGGTGGTGAGTAGACTTCTCAAGTCCGAAGCACTGGCCCAAATGCTGCATAGCCCTACTCAACAGTCAGTGGCTATTCCCATCCCTGTTTCTATTCCTCCTCCGACTCTTTTGAGTTCGGAGCCGGGGCTCGTCGGAGCCGTGGCTGTCGGTGCGTCGGAGCCGATACCTTCCCTTTCGGCTCCATTGTCGGCTCCGATTTCCTCCTTGGAGGGATCTCGGCGCCGGGATTCCCTCATCGGCTCTGAGGGGGCGAGTGGCATCGGACCCTTGTCCGACCCCGTTCTCCCTCTCGGAGCATCGGCACTGGTGAGTTCGGCTCCGACATCGGCCTCGGAGCCGTCCCTGTCGGTGCCGGGGGGGTCCTTGTCTCCTCGGAGCGGGGACCTTCGGCCTTGGCTGATCGGGGCACCTTCGAGGTCATGCGGAGCGTGCTAGACCCCGTGTCTACCCCACAGTCTGCTCCGTCAGCTCCTCCCTCTTCAGTGCCTGCGGTGGTTTCTACCCACTGCCTCGTAATAGACCATAGAGAACCAGCTCCTCAGGTTTCCCCATTGGGAATATCCTCTTCTTCCGAGGCTTCTCCTGATCTGGTAGGAGAACGTCCTCGGAAGAGACAGTGCAAGAGGAAGCACATTGACTCCCCTGAGTCTGTCACCTCTGACACCGACTTGGAGGAATCTGAAGGTTCCCCTCGGTCCCCCTCTGAGGATGTGTCTCTTGCTGACATCCTTGAAATCCTTAAACAGAGGGGGAACTGGCCCGCTCTTAACCCTTCAGAGGACGAGTCGGTCTACCTTGAGGCATTTGGCTCTCGCCCTTCCACCTCCTGGTGTCTCCTCCCTTTGACCCCCTCATGGAAGTGGTGGCAAGGAAGGCTTGGACGGCCCCTGATTCGGTGGAACCTACCCCAAGGAGGCCATCAAAATTTATTACTGCCCCAAAAGAGAAACAGTTCTTATCCAAAGGTGTCTCTGTTGATGCCATGGTGGTGGCCGCAGCCACTAAGAAGGAATTAGCCGATCCTTCGGTACCTGTCCATCCTCCTAATAAGGAGTTTAGGACCATGGACAGGTACGGTAAGCGGATGTTTTCCTCAGTGACCTTTGCCATGTGGTCGCTGAACTACTTGTGTCACTTCACCCGTCTCCAGAGGGATTTACTCAAGGATATGGGTGAGGCCATGCAGGATCCAACAGCTGAGGGGTTCCAAGACAAAATGAACTCCCAGTTGGCAACCCTGAATTCGATTGTCAACTCCTCCATGCGGCTTATCTCGTATGCGGCTGATAGGGCGAGTAGGGCCACAGGCACAGGTGTAGCTTTACGACGCCATGCCTGGATGCGGCTTTGCAATTTTGCGGACCCTTTCAAGGCGTCCTTCACCAATTCCCCCTTTGATGGCTCAATGTTGTTTGGACCTCAGGTGAAGGATACATTGACTAGGTGCGAGCAGGAAGGTAAGACTCTCTCTGCCATGGGAGTCCGTTTTTCTACCCCTTCCAGACCTTATCCCAAAGGTCAGAGGGGGGGGGGAATGTGGTTCCGCAAACCACAAGGAGTCTCATCTGACGCACAAAGTCGATTCCCCTCTAGAGGCAGAGGGGGGAACAACAATAGACGCCCTAGGGGCAGAGGTGGTCCGCAAAACCAGGGTAGCAGAGAAACTTTCTCTGATAAACCCTTTCAGCATCCCTGAGGAGCTGCCCGGCTGTCCACCTTCGGAGGCAGTTGGGGGAAGATTATCACTGTACCCAAAAGCCTGGCTTTCCCTCACTCAAGACAAATGGGTACAGTCGATCATATCCGAGGGTTACAAAATCCCCCTTATTCACATCCCATCCCAACCCAAAGGATCCCTTCCAGACGTTCCACTCAGTCTAAGGGAACAAGCAGCGTTAGAAATATCAAAGCTGCTGTCAAAAAGAGCTATCCAACCAGTCCCAGCAGACCAGCAAGGATCCGGAATCTACTCCAAATTATTTTCGGTACCAAAAAAAACAGGGGACTGGAGACCAATACTAGATCTCAGCAAGCTAAACAAGTATGTGAAGAAAACAAAATTCCGGATGGTCACGCTACAGTCCATTCTACCCTTCTTGGGTCAGGACAATTGGATGTGCTCGATAGACCTTCAGGATGCGTACTACCATATCAAAATGCACAGGCGCTCCAGGAGGTTTCTCCGCTTCAGGCTGGGAGCCAGTCACTACCAGTTCAGAGCCCGGCCCTTTGGTCTCACTACAGCCCCCCCGAGTGTTTAGCAAATGTATGGCAGTGGTCGCGGCTCACTTGAGACGTCAAGGATTCCAGGTGTTTCCATATTTGGATGACTGGCTCCTTACCGCCACCACCAGGCATCAACAACTTCTATCCAGAGACTTCACCATCAAAACTTGCCAAGCTCTAGGCATTTCAGTAAATTACAAAAAATCTGCCTTGTCGCCTTGTCAATCTATTACCTTTATAGGCGCCACCTTAGACACAGTTCATCTTTCCGCCAGACTAACAGAGCAAAGAGTATCAGATATCCGCAAACAAGTTTGCCTTCTACTTCAATGCAACAAGATCAAAGCCAGGGTAGTCTTGAATGTATTAGGACTCTTGGCAGCTACTATTACACTTCTCCCCTTAGCTCGTTTTTACATGCGGATCCTCCAGTGGATGCTGTTTTCTCAATGGTCCTTCCAACAGCTCCCGATGTCTCACATCATCCTACTAACCCAATCATGCAAGAATCACCTGTCTTGGTGGATCACATCACCTCAAGTTCTCCAGGGCAGACCCTTCATCCCTCCCCCCCAATCGCCACGGTGATGACGGACGCCTCCCTGATCAGGTGGGGGGGGGCATTATCAGGGCAGGACAGTCCAGGGCACGTGGCAATCTTTCGAGTGCCACTTGCACATAAATGTCTTAGAGATGAGAGCAGTGCTTTTAGCGTTGCAAGCCCTTCAGGACTCTCTTCCCACAGGGACTATTGCAATTCAGACAGACAACATGTCTTTAGTGTGGTACATCAACAAATAGGGCGGAACCAAGTCCTACCCCTTATGTCGAGAGGCACTCTGACTTTGGCAGTGGGCGATTTCTTCTCAGCGTTTTCTGATAGCAACGCACATTCCCGAGAAGTCCAACGTGATTGCGGACAAGTTGAGCAGGGCTATTCTCATGCCTCATGAGTGGTCTCTAAAAAAAAAAATCAGTGTTGGAAGAAGTCTTTTGAAGATGGGGCCGGCCTTGCTGCGATCTTTTTGCTACTCCACAAAACAGTAAGTGTTACGACTTCTTCACCCTCTTCCCTTTACCAGGCCAACCCACCAGAGACGCTCTAGTCCACGATTGGCCCCGGGGACTTCTGTATGCTTCCCCCCCCCTTTCCACTGATCTCTTAATTCAGAAAGCTATCGCCTCGAGAGTCACCATGATCCTCATTGCCCCTTACTGGCCTCGACAGATATGGTTTCCATTCCTCCATCATTACCTCTTGGAGCAGCCTTGGCATCTGGACCCAGTGCCAGATCTTTTGACCCACCAGTCGGGCCAGCTGCACCACTCCCTTCAATCTCTCAACCTCACAGCGTAGTTTCTCCGATTCCTACCCTAGCCAGGCTTCCCTTAATCTCTCATTTGGTCCGTAACATCCTGATAGCCTCTCACAAGTCTTCTACCAGAAGGATTTACAATAGTAAGTGGAAGCGTTTTTCCTTCTGGGCATTATCAAAAAATATAGACCCCTTCACTGCACCTATCCAGTCTATCCTAGACTTCCTGGCAGAGCTCTTTCATTTAGGCTCTTCCTCATTTACCATTAGAGTACAACTAGCTGCTATATCTAACTTTCATGTAGGTGTCTCGGACTCCAGTATTATGTCCCATAAACTCTGCAAAGCCTTTCTAAGAGGTGTCTTTTTGCTCAAGCCCCCAATCAAAGATCCCCCACCTCAGTGGGACTTGAATTTGGTCCTGGCATCCCTGATTCTTCCCCCCCCCCCCCTTCGAACCTGCTGCTTCATGCCCTCTTAAGTTGCTCTCATGGAAAACACTTTTTCTAGTAGCCATAACATCAGCTAGAAGGGTATCTGAACTTTATGCTCTTTGCAGTCGTTCTCCTTACTTAGTTTTCCATAAAGACAGGGTGTCCCTCCAGACTAATCCGTCCTTCTTGCCTAAGGTTTCCTCTGAGGCAAACCTAAACCAGACGATTGATCTCCCCGTCTTCTTCCCTGATTATTCCAACAGGTTGGAACAAAAGTTACATTTTCTAGATGTTCATCGACAACTTCGATATTATTTAGACAGGACTAAACAGTTCAGGAAATCTGATCAGCTCTTCCTGTCTTATGCGGAAGGGAAATTGGGCCTTCCAGTTACTAAAGTGTCCCTTTCAAGATGGCTTACCTCTATAATTACCTTCATCTATGAAATCAGACATCAGAAACTGCCTTCAAGACCTCGAGCTCATTCATCTAGGGCCTTAGCTACATCCGTAGCTTTTCAGGACAGGCTACCAATAAATTCCATTTGTGCAGCAGCCACATGGGCTTCTCCTCATACCTTTATCTCGCATTACAAACTGGATATGACCTCCGGAAACCGTGCCAACTTTGGTTCCACTGTTCTCAAGAGTCTGTTCCGATAAGCCACCCGGGGTAAGGTGCTAGGAATGCGGTCCCATCCAGCAAGAATGAAGGCAAGATTGACAACTTAACATTGAGAAGTTATGTACCTACCATAACGTTCCATGTTAGTTGTCTTCTCGCCTTCTTTCTTTCGTCCCACCCTCCTTCCCCCTAGCCTGGACAAGATCGATAGGAATTTTTGGGATCTTCCATTGGGGTTTTTCCTTCCCACATGTTCTACCACCTCTATTCTCCCTTTTATGTTTTGTGGTAGCTTACATACAGGTTTATATATCGAGGTGGGTTCCTTTTTTCTCTTCTCCATACTATGGAGACGAGAACTGCTTGGTTTTAGCTATCAAACGAGATCTGAGTAGTTACCGCCTAGCATTGTGGGATATAGGGGAGCCTCGAGCCAGTGGAATAAGCTCTCGAGCTTTAGTATTGGCTGAGTCGGAGCCGAGGATCGGCTCCGAACCATCCAGCAAGAAAGAAGGTGAGAAGAAGACAACTAACATGGAACATTATGGTAGGTACATAACTTCTCGTTCTCTTTGGTCAGTGGCTACTTCTTCAGTCTTGGTAGCCAGGATGTCCTTAGATGAGATCTGTGCTCTGACCTTTGATCCACCCCTCACACTTTTATTGCTCATTATAAACTGAATATGGTCTCCAGAGGAAGGTGTCTTTAGGTTCCACAGTGCTCAGGCACATCCTTCCTTAGGACCACCCAGGGTTCTTTGTAGCTGGGGATTCTGACCCAGTCATGATGAATAATGAAATGGATAACATCAGATCAATAGTTATGTACTTACCATAACTTGATATTTGCGTTATCCTATTTTATTATTCATCACATCCCACCCTCCTTCCCCCTTCCATGTTTCTGGTGGTTCTGGAGAGGCTGGGGTTTGGGCCCTTGAGCTTCCGCCTCTGGTGGTTCTAATGCTATTGTTGCCTATGTCTAGGTAGATAGTCTGGTGCCCTGGCAGGTTTCTGTCATTGGTCAGCAAACTTAATCTGAGGGTTTGAAGTTAGAAATTATGGAAGTGGGAGGAGCTTGAACCTTGAATCTGCTGTGTAAAGTTGCTGGATCGGATCTGACATCGGATCCAAGACCCTGTCATGATAAATAATGACAAACGCCAAACCAGGAAATTGTTAATAAACCAATAAACCACAAAAAGGCGAACCAAGAAGTGCACCAAACAGCAAAAAATCCACAGCACGATACTGTCAGTTTTCAAGTTTCTGAAGAAGTTTGCCTAGGAAGGCATTCGAAAAGCGCTTCAATAAAAATGTTTTCATAAGCTGGGACTGTTGCTTAGGCAGTGTTTACACTGACAGTATCGTGCTGTGGATTTTTTGCTGTTTGGTGCACTTCTTGGTTCGCCTTTTTGTGGTTTAATGATAAATAATGAAACAGGATAACACAGATGCCAAGTTATGATAAGTACATAACTATTGTTATCCAATTAGTAAATTGGATATACAGAGAGAGGAGAGAGAAATGGGAGTTTTAACCTGATATTTTCAGCATGTTGGTCTTTATTGAATTATATGTTATGATAAAACTTTTAGCTCTGCATTTCCGTGAAATAGTAAGGAGACTCCTGATCTTTTAGTGCAAGCCGTTCCATATACTAAAGTTGAGCAGAGGAGAGTACTGTACGTCAGTACAAAAATACATTTACCACCTGTAGTCCTGAATCTTTTTTTTTTTTTTTCTGAAAATTAATTGACCAAGGAATTCTGGATTCCCCACAATGTTTTTTGAACAGATATGAATTATTTTATAGTGTAAATGCACTGTTGTCCCCAGTTCTTTGCTCATCTCAGATTTGTAAAAGTTTTCATATATTCTTACCTGGATAACTGAGTCAGACTAACTCCCTCCAGGGCTTACAGCTCATCAATCCCTGCAGTGTTTCTAGAGTTTGGTTATCCCCAGCAGTCTTTAAAAATAAGGCGTGCTCCTAAGAGAGAGATTTCTAAGAAGCATGTTGGATACCATCCCCAGTAATCATAATGTACATAATCATTAGTACAGAATGCATATGATAATGGACATTTTGTGCATGTTTCAAGAGAACACATTTACCTGCAGGTACATTTTGTAAGGCTGTAGGCTGCAAATCCTTCTGTATATTCTCCTGATCTCAAAAAATAGAAAATAATGGTCTTGAAAGGTGAAGTGGATACATTCACAGTGCTTGGACTTGGAGCTTGCAGTCTTTGGAACATGTTTTTGTTAACTAGCCATCCCGTTAAGGAAGTTTAGTAATGGCACTGGCAAATGCCAGAACTTCTTTGTTCGATTCCAGACCAGAGGCTTATAACAGGCTTGTTTGAATTTTCTTTGCTATTTCTTGAATCTGAAAATTCAGTCATGAGTGTCACTTTACTGATTTCCGTGGTCCAGCAGGTCAGGAGTCACATGCCTCTCTGTGCTCTGAGTAAACTTGTTGGGAAATTAATTCTGCATCCCATCTGTTCTGTGGCTATCTTTATCTGTGTATTTCCCTCAGTGAAGCATTTCTGCATCTACTTTGTTTCTGGACCAAGATTTGATCTGCAACTTTGCCTGACTTGGCTCTGCTACACCTTTTATAACAAGGCATGTACTCCCCCTCTTTCAAGAACACCAGTGGTAGTATTTGTGTTATTTTGAAACAACCTATTCAAAATGTTGAAAGTCAAATTTTTATTATTTTGTGCAACCATGGGAATTGCTTAGGGTCCCTTTCTGTTCCTCTTTCCCCATTTTACCGCACACTATTTGAGATCTTATAATTATTTCTGAAAGTAAAGTTAGTGGTATAGTGTAACGCACACTGTGATCTGATTTTGTTATATTAATCCTGTTTACCTGGCTACAAGAGGGCTAGTAATTGATGGTACCTGGGTCTTCTGTGCTTGTTCAAACTGAGTCACGCTCCGTGTCTTTCTCTGCTCACTTTGCACCCCTCCTACTCCCAGTTCCCCATTCAATGCTGCACTCATTTATTCAGCCTGTTGCCCACCTCTCCCCCTCCTACTGCTTAGATACACATCCCACTTTGTGCCATAACAGGAACACATACTGAAATTCCATACCCCATTATATTTATTGTTAGTGTCGAATGAAATGTCTTTCCTCATGTTTTGTTTCTTTCTACTACTGTCCTCCTTATCCAAGCACACACCACTGTCAAACCTTTTCACCTCAGACAGATGCATTTGAACACTATTTACCCTAAAGTCATCATACTGTCTACAACTTCCTCTTCAATCCACCTCCACTACTACTACAAACCCCTCTACACTCCTCCCCTCCAATGCTGTCCTATAGACTCCTCATACCATTCTTCATATAAGTAATTATACCACTACAACTGGCATCCCTCTACTATGAAATAAATGCCCCCGAGAATTTCCCAAATTCTTCATAAAGTCCACCCCCATCCTCCTCCTTCTTACTCTTGCGTAGTAACATGAAGTAAAATCCAGACCCATACAACACGTTCTGCTTTCTTAATATACAAAGCATTCAAAATAAACTAAATTTTATCCCTACTCACAATCCCCAAATCACTACTATTACAGACTCCTTGCTTTAACCACAAGATCCCTCCATACACCACTTCTTCCCAGGCTTTGACTACTTTAATTCCAGGCCAGGACTAAGGCAGGGAGTAGATACACTCCTTTTTAAGTCAGACGTCAACATACAGTTGCTTCCTCAAAGTAATACCTCCTCAGATTCTCTTTCAAATTGGTTACTAATGCAGATCTACTTTTCATTTAGCTCCCCAGTTGTTCTTGCTGTTGCCCATCTCCTTTGTCCCTCATTACAGAATTTTAATAACCTACTCAAGGACTTAACCTCCTCTGTTCAGAACATCAGCTGTCTTATTTTTGGTGACTTTAACCTCTGTCTCCTTAGCCCATTACAAAACTGCATACTTAAACTTCTCAATGTATTTAATCTCTCACAACTTGCCTGTGAAACCACCAGGTGAAATCCTTCCTCATTGTTTCACTCACTGCTTTATGTAATAATCACACACAACCCTCTGACTTATTTCTCATCTCTCTGTCCACCCTCCCAACCAAACGTGATCACTGTTGTAAGCTTCAGCATCCACCTTTTTTGCAAAAAAAGCCCCCCCCCTTCCAAAAAAAAACCATTGCATTCTGCAGTAAAACTCAAAACATTACAAAAATAAAAATATATCTGTCATCCTCAACTGGGCCCTTATACTCTCCTCCTCAGACCCCAACAGTGCTGCACATATCTTCACCAAACTTCTCTGTAATCTGGAAAACTTATTGTTCCCTATAGTCACAAGACTGCTCAAGCCCACGAAAACCACCTAGCTTAACTCAAAATCCTCCTATCTCTGAGACAAAGTATGACACTCCTGAAAATCTGACCCAACTACACTGTTCTCAGAAACCTGTCCAAACATGCAGTTAGATGTCATAAGAGCAGTCATGAAAACCCATCAAACCTTTTTCACTTCCCTAAATAATTGTGGGCAGAGGTCAACCAGTTAACATGTCAAACATCCTCCCAATGCTCACTGTTCCTTCTCTTCCCCCTCATCCTCAGACTTTAGTACTCGCTGTCCATCCCCAGCTCATATACTTCACTCACTCAACCTGTCCCTCACCTTTCTTGTACTGCCCTCTTCTGCTTTAAAAACAGTGTAACCAAAGATGTGTACCTGTCCATAAAAACCTAAAACTAGACTTGCTTGTAGGGACAGACGCACTCTCCCCCAATTCCTAATTCAATGTAGGGAGTACATTGTTACTCCTCTGCTGCATATCTTCAGCCTAAATTTATTTAACTCAAAACTGTATGCCCAATGTATGGAAAACAAAAAAAAATCATACTGCTTCTCAAAAAGTCCAACCCCGGGCTACCCAGTGTTTACCATCCAATCTCCATCCTCCCTATCCTTGGGAAAATCTTAGAAAAACGTATCTATAATCAGCTCTCAAACTGCACAAGTCAGTACTGCCTTCTCTTTTCCAAGCAATAGGGTTTTTGGTCAAGCCGCAGCACTTTCACTGCACTTTTGGCCTTCACTGATCACACCTTTCAGGTCTGGAAAAAGACCTCCTTACTGGAGCCATATTTTTAGACCTTACTCAAGATTTTGACCGACTTTGGAATTAGCCCTGATGGTATTCCCTCATTCAAAGATTACCTTTCCAACTGAAATTTCTCATTAAATTTTAACAATACATCAGCATCCACTCCTTTACTTAAAGGAGCCCCTCAAGGCTCCATACTGATCTCTCTCCTTTTTTTCCTTGTTTATAAATAAGCTTATACTTCACCTTCCCCAGTTTCCAATCTTACTATATATAGTCTGACATTATCCTCCACTGCAACCTCACAACTGACTCAATTCAATATGATCTGCAAAAGGATTTTAATATCCTCATTAACTGGTTCAATAGCAAAAAAAACATTAATTCCTCAAAAAATAAAACTCTGCTGTTTGGAATCTCCACTAAAAGGCAAAAGAACCCCAAATTGCTTGTTATTTTTGGCAGCCTTAACAACACCATTGAACAGGTTAGGTTAATACCTTCAGATACCTAGGAGTATGTCTTAATCCCTCACTTAACTTTCACCATCATCTTAAAAACAGCTGGGAAAAGAAACTCTGTACTCTTCTGGGCCAACAAAATCTCCTTTTTCCTTTTTCACATAATAGGAAATACTATTGGCAAAGGGAATCTTGTAGCCCAACTTGAAAAGTGTGTTCTACTTGTAACATCTGCCTCCAAAAGAAATTCTTCTGACACCCAAGCAATCTTGAACAGCATCTGATCCTTCATTACCCTTTCCAAAAGTATGAACACCACTGTCTTACACTAACCAAAGCCAACTGGCTGCTGGTTCAGCAACAAGCCATTCTTCTCCTTTGCTCCTAACTTTTCTCACTCCAGAAAGAACACTACTGCCCTTCTCTTTTGCTCTGGCTTACTTATGCTCCACCATACAACCTTAGATTGTATAACCACTCTGGGCCTGTCTTGTGAGCAGCTAAAACCAGACATCAGTGCTCTAACCACACTCTTTTCCCAAGCTCTGGAAGGATCTTCCCTCAAATCTTAGACCTTTAACCGCTCCTCATTTGGGTGCAACTTAAGGAACGTCTCAGAGCATAAGCTGCGTGTAAATGCTCTGCTTCAGCTCACATAACCTAGAGTCTTCCTAATCTCGGACAAACACTGCTGATCATTTTCACTATAGTCTCTCTTGTGTAACTCCTAACTTGACTACTGTAATTGATGTAAAAATTGTACATAGTGGTTTCTGTTGACTACCTTTGTAGATACTTTTTCTGCATTATATTAACTATTCTTTTGTTTTTATTGTGCTCTTTTATTGTACAAATTATTGTTAATGTTTCTCCACTTAAGTGTTCACATTCTGGGCTGAGACTGAAATTGGTCTAATGGGATCAGTGCTGTTCCCCAGTTAAATTGTATCAATAAATAAATAAGGCTTGTAGATTCTGTCCTCGAGGGAACATTTATGAGAATAGATATCTTCAGGGATATGTTGACCACCCATCTGACCTCTGCAGGGAACTCTGCACATTGTTGGACATATTCAGCAGTTACACAGAGGATCACTGAACAGGAACATGCCAACTCCCAACTAATTTTGAGGGTATACTATGATAATTTTGGTATCATACAATGAAGATGAATTCCGTTAGTTCCATTTGCATTCCAAAACATATTTGGTAAGCACTTTTAAGTCACGTGAGAAATGTTACATTTCCTCAAGTGTAACTTTTCAAAATACCTTACTCATGGTAAAAAGGTTTGTTTTCTTGCCAAGAGGAAATCATTGAACACCCTATCCCAGGCAGCATTGGTTGTCACCTTTGAAAAGCAGTCTGGAATGGATTTAAGAAATGATGGACCTGTAGATGAAATTCCAGTTGTACATTAACTGCTTTCTCAATAACCTTACCAGTACAGAAAAGGTACAAGATGTGATAGAAACTCTGCAGAGTGTCCAGAGTCAACAGTGATTGTTTATTTTGTAGTGACTTGTGTCACTAAGGTCTTCTTTAACATGGTTAGAAAGTGAGTCAATGTTTAAAGATTGGAGTTACAAAAGCCTCCTTGACATGATTGCAAATGCACTTAGCAGTGAGTTATTGACAGTATGGGTAGTGACTGGACCAAATAGCCCTAGATAAGGCCTCTGGATTGGTGGGAGCAAGCTCCATTCTACAGATTTGTAAGTTGCAAACTGCAAGTTAGGTCATTACATATTGCATTCACTAGAATCCCATTTAGTCCATCTGAAGGCGGAAGTATGAATGCATGCGGGCCAATTAGAAGGACTTTGAGCTGTCTCTCTCTTTGCATAAAGGTAGTGCTGTATGCAGAGAAGACATTTTCTCAAACTTGGTGGAAATAAGTGTTTTTACTGCTAATGTAGGGTGGACACAAAAGGTTATCTGCGGCAGAGTGTTCTTGTGATAGAATAGCAGTGCCTTGATGTATGACTGGTGCTGACTGTAGTGTTTGTCTTGTATTATTTGTCCTGCAGCCTGTGCAGTCATATGCATTATCTATGTAAACCCCCCCCCCCCCCAAAAAAAAGAAAAATAAAACAGTGCAAAGCTTAAAATTAAATCTTGTCATACTTGTAAAGGGGTGAAATAACCAAGTACAGCTTTGATAAAATAATTATAGGCCACTACAATCTTGTTAGGATCTTTGACTTTCTGGTTACATAGGAGCATGTTGAGTAGATGAACTACAGTTTCAGCTTCTACATTATATAAATTCCAGTCCCCTCCAAATTTGAAATCAGTGGCTTTTAGTAGAAGTTGGCTCTAGACTGGAGGTGAGCAGATAAAGATCTGTGAGACTGGATGTTCTTTGTGTTTCACTGTTGCAGTCATCACATTTGGGTTATCCCTGCCAAGGGTAGCCCACAGTTGGCCTGAATACCAGAGGTTTAGCATTTCTGCATTTGTTGCTGGCGCTCCAGGACTGATGTCAGGTCATCAGTGGTGTAAAATCAGGCAGCCGATGCCATTACATCAGTCTTTCTTGTTGAGCAGCCAGAAGCAGTTAGCACAAGTGCCGGTCGGCCGCTACCTGAGTTTTTTGTTTCCGAATTGAAGTTGAAGTCTTCTAAAGCTAAGTACCCCATTGGGGATCCTTTTTTCTTGCTCTAACCGTTGTCAGAAAAAGTTAACAATGGTCTCGCCTGTGGAAAGCAAATACCACACACAGACTTTCATTCTTACTGCATCAATTGTTTAGGCCCAGACCACAACATCCCCTTTTGTCTCTTTTGTGATTTGTTCAACGGCAGAACTATACATTGTCGGGCCCTTATTGTAGCTAGATATTTTCGCTCGAATTCCGATATGGCTTCGGTAAGCTATCTGACAACAGATCTTCCGAAAAAATCGTAAGGATAAAGATAGAGACAGACCGCACAAGTCCAAGACTGCCGACGATGCTTCTGTTAAGCTAGTCGTCAGTTCTCTGGTCCTCAGGTGCTTTTTTCAGCCTCTGATGCCTGCTTCTGTGGATTCGCAGGCCACTACCGAGAACTTTCGGAGTCCGGTATGCCATGATCCTCTTCGACCAAGGATCCTGTGGATGTCTCTACCTTGGATGGGTCCAGAGCTGCTGAGCAGGCACCAGCTTCCGAGAAAGTACTTCGTACTACCGATACTCGACACAGACCGACTTATTTCGCGTCTACAGTTCTTTCGAAAACAACTGAGTTTTTAAGGCCTAGGATACGAACCACACCCAAAAAAAATGACCCAAGCTCAGGCACCTGCTTCCTTGCCTCAGTCTCAAATGCTTAAAAAGGAGGAAGACCTTATAATGCTTATCAGGGGAAGCCAGGCTACCCCTTCCAAAAGAAAACGAGTCTTGTCCCCAGTAGTTTTATCTGAACAGGAGTCCGATGACTCTGATGCATCTGAATATGAAGATATGCAACCCCTCTCTGCTTCAGAGAATTCTGATGCAGAGGGAAGCCATCCCTTCAGCCTCTCCACCCGAGGACTTTTCCTTTGGGGAGACCCTACATACTTTAAGGGAGCATTTCTAATAGGAATGTCAGGACTATCCTCAGTCAAAAAAGAGAGACTCTGGGAATTCTTAGATCTTCCACAGCACAGACCTCTGGCCATTCCTCCTGTCCTGAATGTTGTGGATGATGTTTTTATGGAATCCAGTCTGACCCCTGACACCCTCCCTCCTACTCCCAGGAAACCTGACAGGTAGTATAGAGTCCCTGACTCTCTCACATTTCTTTTCAGAAATCCTACTGCTGACCCCGAGGTCATCTCTCAAGCACCTAAAGGAATCAAAGCAACTTCAGTTGAGAATCCCACCCCCTCAGATAGAGATTCCCGAGCATTAGACAGATGGGGTAAGAAAGTATGCACCTCTGCTACTCTCGCTATTAAAGCATTAAATTGTCAGTTCCATATACTGAAATATCAGCAACATACCATGGAACTCCTCAAACAAAAAATATCTTCTTTCCCTGCTTGTGCAGAAAATAGAGTTACAAGAGTTAATGCATTCTGCAAGTCAAATAACTAAGCACACCTTACGATGTGGCATCTTGCAGGGCAGCAGTCACTGGTTCTGTCCTTAGAAGGCATGCTTGGCTTAAGGAACAGCCCTTGCCAGCCCATGTCAAATCCAAATTATTGGATGCACCCTTGCACAAAGACAACTTATTTGGCACCAAGGCAAAAGAGGTCTTAAAAAAGGTGGAAGAAAAAGTTAAATCTGTGCAGACAGTTAGACTTCTTACAGGTCCAGCCACTGAGGTTAAGTAGGCATTGCCCTTCCAAGCTCTGGTCCTTTCTTGCCCCCTCCAGGTCAGCTCAGCCCAGACCCAGGGGATGCAGGCTCCCCAGACAATAGCCTCGGGGAATGCAGAGATCTAAGCAATGGCCTCCTCTTCAAATCCAGGGAGTGCAAAGCTACCACCTTCTGGTAAGAACTCACAATGACTTTACACTTCCATCCCCTCCCTCTGCCCACCTGCTCTTGCCCCTAGGAGGAAAACTCTCCTTCCACACAAGCAACTGGGCCACCATTACCAACGACTGCTGGGTCCTCAACATAGTGGCCCAGGGATGCAAATTTTATTTCCACACTCTGCCAACCCCAAAAGTGTTACCAGATCTTCTCCCAAACCAGAGGCCAAAAAGCAAGTCTTTTCCCTGCTCTCTATGAGGGCAAGAGAGCATGTTCCTGCAAAACAGATAGGCCAAGGTTTCTACTCCAGACTCTTCCTGGTACCCAGAAAAGAGGGCACATGGCACTCCATCCTCAGTCTATTCATTCTAAACACCTTTCTGGTGATACCAAAATTCAAAATGCTCATCCTCCAGCAGCTTCTACTTGTGCTTTCCAAGGATGCTTGGTTAGCCACCCTAGACCTAAAAGAGGCCTTACCTACACATCCCAGTCAGGGAATCATGCAGGAAATTCCTATGTTTCAGGGCAGGATCACTGCACTTTTAGTTTTCTGCACTTCCCTTTGGCTTATCCACGGCTCCCAGAGGTTTCACAAAATGTCTGGCTCCCCTCCATTGCTTTTTGCAGACAAAGAAATATTCAAATTTACCCATACTTAGAATGCCTGATTCAGGCAGACAGGAAAAGCGGCTAAAACAGCTGACCTTTTGTAAAAGACCTACTGACCTCCCTGGGGTATACTATCAACGGAAAGAAATCGAAACTAGTACCGAACAAAGAATTGTATTCCTGGGAGGAAGCCTGGACACAGCATCCCAGATGGCATTCCTTACACCAGAAAAACAATCCTACCCGATGGCCTACTTCTCTCAACTAGTCACCAGGACCCAGTAATCTGCAAGGAAAATCCTGCAAGCTCTAGGGTTCATGGCTTCTTGCATTCTACTCATTCCATATGCCAGACTGCATATGAGGAAACTACAATGGCACCTAAAAAGCCTTTGGTGTCAGCACTCTCAAGACCTGGAAACTCTTATGCCAGTGATACCTTGTCTAAGGAAAGATTTGCTTTGGTGGGCAGCAGCATGCTACCACAACAAGGGACTTCACTTCTCACAACCCCCAGCTGCCCAGACCCTCACCACAGACGCATCAGACTATTCCTGGGGTACACACCTGGACAGCAGGTGCATTCAGGGCCAATGGAACCCAAATCAAATACATCTGCACATCAACCAAAAAGAGATGTTAGCTGTTCAGCATGCCCTGACAGCTTTCAGACACCTACTCTCCCTGGGGCCTCTACTTATCAAAACAGACAACACCATGGTGATGTGGTATATCAACAAGCAGGGAGGGACTCTTATCCTCTGTGCAGGCTCACCATGACCCTTCGGCACACTGCCTCAGCCATCCAACTACACCTGTTAGCACAACTCCTGCCAGGCTCTCTAAACTCTCTGGCAGACGACTTAAGCAGAAACCTGCTAGACCCACATGAGTGGCAGCTAGACCAAAGAACCTTCACCCTTGTAACCCAGAAGTGGGGCACCTCGAAGGTCGACCTCTTTGCCCCTACCACTCCAGTCATCAGCTGAGGAAATTCTGCACCAGGGAACCTCACAGCAAGGCCTGGAAAGTGGATGCTCTATCCTTCCAGTGGGTAAACCTCTCTGTCTATGCATTTCCCCCTCTGCCACTCATTTCAAGGGTACTGCTCAAAATAAGGGAGGAAAAATCGAGGGCAATCCTTATTGCCCCAGACTGGCCACGCCAGCATTGGTACCTACTGCTGCGCAGCCTGTCACCCCTGTCACCATGGCACCTACCTCAGATCCCAACACTCCTGACTCAGAGGAATGGAGAATTCATGCATCCCCAATTACAGACCCTCAATCTGGCAGCCTGGCTTAATCCCTGACCTCGCCTCAAGCTGCCAGTCTAAGCAAACAAGTTCTAGATGTTATACTTGATGCCAGATGCCCCAGCACTAGAAAGTCTTATGCTGACAAGTGGAAAAGGTTTTGCACCTGAATACAGGCTAAGGGAGTCTGAATGGCACAGCCCTCCCTACCTCTCATCCCTGATTACATGGCAGACTTACTGCACAGGGGGTCTATCCTATTAAAATTCATGCTTTTGCCATCTCTACTCATTTCAGCAGAGAGCCACCTCTTTTCTCTCACCCTCTCATCAAACAGTTTCTAAGAGGGGCTAACAACTTGAGGCCACCCAAAAGAGTTCCTACCCCAGCTTGGGACCTAAACTTTGTGTTGGAAAGGCTCATCCTGCCTCCCTTTGAACCTGCAGCTTCAGCAGAGTTAAAATTTCTCTCTTGGAAGACCGCCATGCTTCTGGCCATCACTTCTGCTAGAAGAGCATCAGAGCTACAAGCACTTATGGCTGTAGAGCCCTTCCTCATTTTCCATGCCGACAGGGTCTCCCTCAGGACTAACCCATCCTTCATGCTAAAAGTGGTGTCCAGTGTGGCTCTCAACCAATCCATTCATTTGCCCACCTTTTTCCCTAACCGACAAAACAAGGAGGAAAGGATTCTGCACTCTCTAGATGTGCACAGACAGCTCAGATTCTACCTACACAGTACTAAATCTTTTAGAAAAACTGATAAATTGCTAGTCAACTTCGCTACAGGAGCAGAGGGCAAGGCCATATCCAAACAATTTACAAATTGATAGCACTCTGCATCCATTTCTGCTACAAACAACATGGGAAACCTCCCCCAAAAAGGTCAGGACACATTCCACCAGAACAACCTCCACCTCTGCAGCTTTCCTCAGAGGGGTCCCCACTAGAGACATCTTGGAGGCTGCAACATGGACATCTGTTCATACCTTCATCAAGCATTACTACCTGCCTATCTTTTCCAAATCCAGGGCAGGCTTTGCCACCACAGTCTTGTAGGGCATCCTAGCCAGCCCCCGGTCTTTTTGGCTGCTTCCACCCTTTTCTTCAGCTTTAGGACTCAACCCAAATGTGATGACTGCAACAGTGAAACATGAAGAAACACTGTGCAGTTGTGTACACTTACCATAAATGTAGATGTTTGAGTGTATTCACTGTTGCAGTCCTGGTCTTCTCTCTCTCTCTCCTTATAATGAATTTTTGGTATTTACTTTCTACTGGTGGTGGTCTTCCACCATAACCTAGCTCCCATTTGGGGGCTCCTGACAGGGCAAGAAAAACTGATGTAATGGCATCGGCTGCCTGATGTTATACCACTGACGACCTGACGTCAATCCTGGAGTGACAGCAACCGACTCAGAAATACTAAGCCCCTGGTATTTGGGCCGACTGAGGGCTACCCTGGCAGGGATAACCCAAATGTGATGACTGCAACAGTGAATACACTCGAACATCTACATTTATGGTAAGTGTACACAACTGTACTTTCCCCTGAAAAGTCAGTGACCTTGTTATGCTATGGAGCTAAGTCCAACAAACGGCCCTTAGGATGGGTGACCTTATCAATTTCGGACTTATGTATAACAGAACTAAACTCGTGAGTGTTAGGTAGCCACTTAACACTTCAGATGTTTGCTAAAACTAACCTATTTGAAAGAATGAGTTGAAGGACCAAAACTGATCCATTAAAGTTTCCATTTTAAATGTGAGGTGGAAGTCATGGTGTCTTTATAAATTTGGCAAGTTTGCATGGCTGATTTTCACAGAGCTCAGCAATGTTTGGTGTCCTCACCTGTGTTTCAGACGAGGTTTTCTTGCAGCTGGTGGAGCCAAGTACTTTGTTTTCAAAAATGTGCACTTGTTTTTAACTTTAGTGAACTGCTTTTGATTCTTTGAATTATTTACCGTTTTTTTCTCTGTATTTTAAACTGTTTGGCAGTGCTGCAGACTTATAATGCCTATTTTGCCTCGCTGTTAGTTTAGCTTGCCTTAAATGGCCTTAACAGTAACTGTCTAGCTGTTTTAATTACTGGGAGGTAGACTACTCTACCAGAGTTGGGAAGCACAAAGGAAGGGTGCTAACTGTAATCTTTTATTGCCCAAAGGGCTTGCTTATTCTGTGTGTTGGTGCACGTATAAATTTGGAGCACTTAGCAGAGCTGCTCATGGCATTGTAGCAGTTAACAGTGCCCTGCCCTGTATATTAGCAGACACCTAGGAAAGTAAAAATTTTCCAATAGGACTACACCTCAAATTGTACCCAGTAACTCTGTGATTATAAAGAAACTACTTTACGCATTGAGCAGCACAGAGCAAACCATAAATTTAATATTGTACTGCCTGGTCTAGTCCCAAAAGCATTCTGTTGCCATCTTTTAACCCCACATGTGCCACAGCTATGTAACTTGCCAAATAAATGACATGACATCATGAATATGTACCTTCCCGACTTCTCTACAGCCAGTTTGGTGGATATGGGTATCTTGAGACAATGTAGTAATTGTCTCCTGTTCACTACCAACCATTCAGTTGTTTTAGAAATTGATGCAGTAAGCAAGAGATGTATTTACACAGCAATGTATTTACACAGCAACACCGAAGGCAAAACTTTAGTACAAGCGAACAGAATAAAAATCAGGTTGTCAGAAATCCACACAGTACACACCTCACACATAGACCAACTTATACTGAGGCGCCTAAATGCAATCTTTCGACACCCCAAAGACCTCTTAGACACGCCACCTGCAAAAATTCTCCTTAGCAAACCAAAAAACATTCAATGAAAGCAACACTTAGCACTACACAAATGGACACACCTAGTGGAGCCTCAACTTAAAAGACCATAAGGCAAGCCAACACAGTATCCACTGGAGCGACTCCATTGTGTGATATACTGATGCCTGACTCACCAGGCTGAACAAAGAAAATAAGTCCGTCACTTATTAGAAGCCAGGCTATGCCAAGTTATGTACACACTCAAATCATTGCACCACAGGTACCAACATGATTCATAGTCCATATGGGTGTAAATGGCCTGATAGGTACATCCCTAGACTATATGAAGAGACATTATGGAGCTGTCACCATGTCACAGGCTGGTGTGCCCAGCATTGAACAGAATTCTAACTTCACCAGAGATGATGCCGCAATATGGAAAAAAGAGGGATTGACTTTAATAATTGGCTTACTTTCTGATGTCATTCTAAGAGGATACAGTATTTGTCAGCATGGGAGGATATGGTTAACAAAACATGTTGCTTTGTCAAGGATGGTTTGCACCTATCCCAACTAGGCTTTTGAATATTGGACAAAACATTATCCTTCACCATATTGCCTTTTTTTGGCAATGCTAAATTGACAGACCTTCCAACAAAGAAAAATCAACCCATGGGAATCTAAAGGTGTTACTGCTCAGTGCCAGGATTTTAAACATTAAGCTCAACTCCTTCCATGCTCTCCTCACTCTGGAGAATGCTGACATCTGTACAGTTACCAAGACATGGCTTAAAGCTGCAGGGCTACCTTGGCTGTGCAAGGCTTCAGTGCTTTCCACACATTTAGATCAGCAACTGCAGAGATGGGGACTAAAGGCAGAAATGTCTCTATCTACATCAATAACGAGCATTTCTCTAGGTTGGTAAAACAGGACAATCTGCTTGAGGTTCTTCACATATAGATTGCCATAGACAGTCTCATACCATATCTTAGCAAGTTTAGGTCATCAGGCATACCATAGCTCATACTTAAACCTACTGGAGATGCTGACTATTCAACTAAATACCGTGCTCCTTGGGGACCTTAATTATCCCTTTATAGATTGCAAATTTGGGGATGTGTAGTATTCCCAGGCACAGAGATTTGACTTTGTAAACACAAACACCCTAGATAGTGCATACGCCCTCTAGACGCACACATTGGACCTGGTACTCTCAAATTTGGGAGAACACTGCACCTCACCCAGTGTCATGTCCTCTGTGGTAAGGTCAAATCACAAAAGAGTTTTCTTTGAAATAAAATAATTTCTGCAACCCCAGTAAACCATGTATCTGTAACTATTCCAAGGCAAAACCACTTTTTTATTAAGCAATAACCTCTCAAAATTCCAAGTCTTTACAAACCCAGATAACAAAGCAGCCTGTGCAATATTGTTTACAGAAGCTATGTACAACCATATCCATGGCTGCATAGTGGATACTGTACCTGCCAGAAGTAAGTCCAAAACAAACCACCCTGATAGAGTCCAAAGTTAAACAGGTTGTATAACAACATGAAACAAGTCATAGCTAAAATTAGGGATAGTAACAATCCAAAAAGATAACACTCTCATGAAACTAAATAGACTTATTTGTTTGTTTTTTCTTTCAGCTTTTCCCGGTTAGGGGTCGCCACAGCAGAACTCCGCTCCGCTAATGATTGACATACTTTTTTTATGGTGCCAAGGTGCCAGCCCGACGGCCAACCTTCGGCCCATTCACTCATGTCTTTCGAACGCCACTCAACCACAGGGAGGACATGCAGACTCCACACAGAAGGCACTCCAGCTGAGAATCGAACAGGAGAACCTCTTGCTGTGAGGCGGCAACACTACACCACTGCAGCTTCTTGAAACTAAATAGACTACTAATGTGCTAATTAAGTCCAAGAAAGCTTATTTTGAGGTAAAGATAGCTTTCCAGACCAAATGCAAAAATAAGGCCTTCTTTACTTATGTCAGAAACATCAAATGCAGCACACAACAGAATGTCAAATAGGTTGTAGATGGAGCCATGTTCATGGAGAGTACTAAAATCTACTGGCTGACAAATTCAGCTCCAGCTTTACCCATTACTCACCCCAGCCACCTCCCAGGAAATACCATCCAAAATACTCTCCAACTATCAGTAGGGAGCAACGCCAAGAACACTGCTTCAGTGAGCCCTGATAATATCCCAGGATGCCTCTTAAATAGCCTAAAATATGACCTGTCAGGGCCACTGGAGTCACTGTTCAGCTATAGCTTCCAAACAGACTTTGTGCCATGTGCATGGAAAACTCCAACAGTCATCCCTCAGCACAAGGGTGGACCATCAACAGATCTTGGGAACTACAGATCATTAGTCTGACTAGTCTCATAAGCAAAGCCATGGAAATGATTAACAGTGACAAAGGGAACCTTCAGATACTGGACCCCACCCAGTTTGGTTCCCTCCAAGGCAGGTCATGCCTACTAAAGACGATGGACTTCTTTGGGAAGGTCACCAAGGCAGTGGATGAGGGCAAGATGGTGCATACTCCCTACCTTGACATGGCTAGGGCAATTTAATACAATACCCCACACTAACATTGTAAACAAACTCTTGGCTATAGGTTTAACTCCCTGTTTTACACACTGGTTAACCATCTGGCTCTCAGAAACCAAGAAGGCAAGAGTTGGAGGGACCATCCCCTCAAGCAGGACTGGTCAGTAGCGGAGTCCCTTAGGGATCTATGCTGAGTCTGCTCATGTGAAGTTGTTCTATCTCACTGGTCATTCTTACAGATGAGTTCGGAGCCGAGTTGGCCAACTACAAAGCTCGAGGTCTTCAGACAGCTTGAGGCTGTCTCTGTACCATAATGCACTTTGTTACCCCAGATATACTTTGCCGCTGCAACAGGTTGCTGGTTACTTCACAGCTCAAGCCAGTATAGTTTTTTCTTCTAGAAAAAGTTTATCTTTATAAACTTTCATAAGTTTTTAAATTTAATAACTTTCAGAACTATTTTGATGGACCTTTTATAGCCCTTTTGGCCTTCGTTTATCAGACCTTTAGTATCTCCTTTCCCTTCTTTTTGGTGTGCTTTTTTATAGCTTAGGAGAGTGTTAAGTAGTTTAGTAGAAATTTATCGCTTATTAGTGTGTTTCTAGAACATTAACAGTTAGATTCTGTTTAGCATTATAGAGCCCGTTTGTTTTTTAAGGGCTGCTTATTATTTAAAATACTTGTGTGTTCATTGAATTTGTTGAACACTTGTGTGTGTGCGTGTTTTAATATACTTTTATTACAGGTTTTCTTGTGTGCATTTAGATTTTCTCATGGCTGAACAGGATAAGGAGAAACAACCCAAGTCTAGGTTTAAAAAATGTCCAAAGTGTGGACAGAAAATGTCTGTGACTGATGGCCATGTTAATTGCGTTTACTGTTTGGGTGCTTTGCACTTGCAAGAGAGTTGCTCCATCTGCCATTCTTTTAATAGCCGCGTCCTACATGAAAGAAAAAGAAAGTTAATTGACAAAAGGCTGTTAAAATCATCCTTTCAAGAAGCTTTGGGCGGCCATGATAAAGCTGGTAAATTCCCCAAATCTTCTAAGTCCTCTAAGTCATCATCATCGGAGCATAGAGTTGTGGATCCAACAATATTAAAAAAACCTTTGTCAGCTCCACAGCCTTCAGAGCCGAGCGTCTTATCCTGTTGGAGCTGGACCCCAGTCCTGGAACTGGTCTCCACAGTACTGAAGTCACCAATCTTCTACTTTTCCTCCTCCTAGCCATAATGGTCCATCAGAGCCAGAGGAGTTGGACCTGATGATTGTGGAGCATTTGGAACGGACGCCTGCTCCAGTGCCATCGCTTCTGATTACTCAGACTTTCTTGGTGCCCATTGAGTCTAGGAACCGACACTCGCTGGTCGGGTCCGGGGAGGATAGTCGGACTGATCTTTCGGTTCCAATTTTGGCTCGGATGAGTTTGTCTCCTACCTCTGGATTCGAGTCCAGTGTTCTGGTGCCGAGGGAGTCATCTGTTTCTTCGGACCCAGGGATTTCCTCCCATCGGAGCAGAGGTGCTTTTGAGGACGTGAGGAGAGTAATGTCCACCAGGTCATCCACAGCTTCAGAACCCAACTACCTCTTCCCCCAAAGCACCTGCGTCCACTTCCGCCTCACAGATCCCTTTGAAGCGTAGAGACCCTGAGCCTCAGGAAGCCCCACCGGGCGGTCCCTGCTCTTCCACAACCTCACCAGAAGCTCCCACTGATGAGGTTCCCAGGAAGAGAATTTTCAAGAGGAAGCATCTGTACTCCCCACAGGAATCTATCCCATCAGACACCGACTTGGTTGAGTCAGAAGGGTCCCCACGGTCCCCCTCTGAGGATGTCTCATTTTCAGATATCTTGGAAATCCTAAAGCAGAGGGGTGGGTGGAAGCCCTCCAACCCTACTAAGGATGAGTCGGTCCTCCTAAAAGCTTTTGGGTGTCAGCCTTCCACCTCTTGGGTGTCTCCGCCCTTGGATGAGCTTATGGAGTTGGTCTTAGGAAGGGCGTGGGAGTCTCCGGACACCATGGAGCCTTTCCCTAGGATGCCTAATAAACTTATTTCTGCCCCCACAATAAGACTTTTCTTATGAAGGGGAGTGACTGTTGATGCCATGGTGGTGGCAGCCACCAAAAAGGAGATGTCGGAAACTTCTTCCTCTGTCCATCCTCCTAACAGAGACTCTAGGATCATGGATAGATACGGGAAGTGCATGTTTAATTCAGCGACCTTTGCTATGCATTTACTGAACTCACATATTTCACAAGACTGCAAAGATATCTCCTAAAAGAGCTTGGAGATGCTCTATAGGGTACGATAGCTGAGGGAGTCGCAGACAAGGTTGCTTCCCAGCTTGCTACTCCTAATTCTGTAGTGAACTCTTCCATGCATCTGATTTCATATGCAGCTGATGGAACGAGTAGGGCAGCGGGTACAGTTATAGCTCTTAGGAGACATGCCTGGATGCGCTTATGTTCCTTTGCGGAGCCTTTTAAGTCATCCTTTGTAAACACCCGTTTTGATGGCTCATCTCTTTTCGGGCCCAAAGTTAAGGAAACTCATACAAGGAGTGAGCAGGAAGGAAAGACTCTGCTGTCGGAGTCAGTTTTTCCACCCTTACTAGACCCTACCCCAAAGGTCAAAAGGGAGGAAAGATGTGGTTCCGAAAAGCTCAAAGAGCCTTTCTGGACACACATGGTGCACCCCCTCCAAGGGCAGAAGAGTGGGCAATAACGGAAGATGCCAACCTCATGGCAGAGAGGGTCTGCAAAATCAGAGCGACAGACCATTTCTTTGGGAAACCCTACCAGTGCTCCTGAAAGGAGGTCTGACTGTCCTACTCTGGAGGCAGTCAGGGGTCGCTTATCTTTGTATCCAGATGCCTGGCTAAAAATAACAAATGACAAATGGGTACAAAGCATAATATCTGGAGGATATTTTATTCCCTTTGCCACTCCACCCCCTTAACAAAAATCCCGGACGTCCCATCCAGTTGCAGGGAACAAGCAACAATAGAGGTACAAAGGTTGCTACAAAAAAAAGGTCATCCAACCAGTCCCAGCAGACCAGATTGGATCTGGAACTTACTCAAGATTCTTTTTAGTTCCAAAAAAAAAAAGGGGACTGGAGATCTATTTTGGACCTCAACAGATTAAGCAAATCTGTCAAAAAGGAGAAGTTCCGGATGGTCACGCTACATTTGATACTTCCCTTTTTAGGGAAAGACAATTGGATGTGCTCGATAGATCTCCAGGATGCATACTACCACATAAAAATGGCCAGACCGTCCAGGGATCATCTGCGCTTCTGGCTGGGAGCCAATCACTACCAGTTTCGAGCCCTGCCCTTTGGTCTCACTACAGCCCCATGAGTGTTCACCAAATGTATGGCAGTGGTCATGGCTCACCTGAGGCGTTTGGGATTCCAGGTGTTTCCGTACTTAGACGATTGGCTCCTCACCGCCACCACCAGACATCAGCTTATACCAGCCAGGGACACCACGCTTATTCTTTGCAATCAACTGGGGATTACCATAAACTTAGAAAAATCTGCCTTATTCCCATCGCAACATATTGTGTTTATTGGAGCAGATTTGGACACCACCAACGCCACTTTAAAACTTCCTCCAGAAAGAGTATTGGTACTTCGACGTCAAATTCTGAACCTCATATCCAGAGACAAGGTGCCAGCCTCAGATGTGCTAAAATTGTTGGGGACGATGGCGGCTGCAGTAATAGCATTTCCCTTGGGTTGTATGTACATGCGGATTCTACAATGGCTCCTGTTCACACAATGGTCCTATCAAGAACTCCCAATGTCTCATCTCATCATTCTATCAAACTCTTGCAAAAAGGATATTTTGGTGGTTGACCTCTCTCCAAGTAACGATAGGTCATCCTTTTATCCTACCCTCACCATCTGCCACTGTGACCACGGATGCTTCTCTAATCGGGTGGGGGGCATTTAAAGGAAAGAACGGCCCAAGACACATGGACTGAACTCTAGACAAATCTGCATATCAATGTCCTGGAGGTGAGAACGGTACTCTTGGTGTTGCAGTACTTTCAGGACTGTCTCCCTCTGGGGACAATTGCGATTCAGACAGACAGCATGTCTGTGGTCTGGTATATAAGCAAACAAGGAGGAATCCGGTCCTATCCCCTTTGTCGAGAGGCCCTAAGAATGTGGCAGTTGGCTGCCTCCACTCAGCGCTTTCTGATAGCAACGCACATCCTGGGGGAAATCCAACATGATAGCAGACAAACTCAGCAGGGCAATCTTGTTGCCTCATGAGTGTCCCTCAAAGAAGAAATAGCGGAAAGAATATTCCACAGATGGGGCCAACCTTTCTGCAATCTCTTTGCATTCCCCATGAACACAAAATGCAGAAGCTATTTTGCCCTAATCCCCCCTCTGGGAGATGCCCCAAGGGACACACTCATACACGATTGGCCTCTGGGTCTCCTTTGACTTCCCACCAATACCCCTGATATCCAAAGTGTTACCGAAAGCCAAAGCCCTGGGAAGGACCATCATGCCCCTCACTGGCCACGTCAGATTTGGTTCCCCTTTCTTCTACCTCATCTATTGGAAGAGCCTTGGAATCTAGACCCCTTTCCAGACCTGTTGATGCACTCATCGAGGGCTGTTCACCTCTCCCTTCAGTCCCTGAAATTGACAGCTTGGCTGCTCCAATTCCCAACATAGCCAGGATGTTCTTCATGTTTCACTGTTGCAGTCATCACACTTGGGTTATCTGCCTGCAGGTAGCCCTCTGTTGGCCCGAATACTAGAGTCTTGGGATTTCTGCATCGGATGATGTCGCCTCTTACATGGCGCCAGATCGTCTGGGGTATAAAAAATGTAGCCGATGCCATTACATGAGCTTTTCTTGCTGTGCAGGAGCCTGAAGCAGTTTGCAAGTGCCGGTCAGCCGCTGCCTGAAATTTTCATTGTTCGAGTTTCAAACCTGAAGTCGTCTAAAGCTAAGTACCCCATTGGGGATCTTTTTTTCTTGCTCTAACCGATGTCAGAAAAAGTTAACAATTGTCTTGCCTGTGGAAAGCAAATACCTCACAGAGATTTTCATTCTTACTGCATCACCTGTTTAGGCCCAGGCCACGAAGTTCCCTGCTGTCGGTTTTGTGTCTTGTTTAACACCCGAACTATTCGTCGTTTGGTGATATTTGTCGCTAAATTCTTTCACTCTTGTTCTCTGTATTCTGAAATGGCTTCAATAAGCCATCCGACTACTGATCTTCCGAAAAACGTAAGGATAAAGACAGAGACAGACGGCATAGGTCCAAAACTGCAGATGACGCTTCCGTTAAGCCAGTCCACCAGTACTTGGTGAGATGCTTTTGCAGCTCCTGATACCCGCTTCTACAGATTCGCAGACCTCTGCTGATACCCATTCGGAGTCCGGTATGCAGCGAGATGCTTCTTCAACTATGGAACCTGTAGATGTCTCTACCTTGAATGGGTCCAGAGCCACTGTGCATGCACTGGCTTCTAAGGATGTATTCTGACCTTCCGATGTTCGTATTAAACAGCCTACTTCGTTTCTGACTAAAACTACCAAGTTTCTCAGGCCCACAGTTCGCACTATGCTTAGAAAACCGATGACCAAAGCGCATGCTCAAGCTCCCATGCCACAGAAACAAATGCTTAGAATGGCTGAAGTCCTTATAACTTTAATTAGAGGAAGCCAGCCTTCCCCCTCTAAAAGACAAAGGATTGATTTTTCTTCTACTTCAGCTGACCATGAGTCGGATGACTGTGATCCCTCTGATTACTAGGACATTCCCTTATCTACCTATGAGGATTCAGAAGCAGAAGATTCCATTCCCTCTGCCTCCCCTCCAGAGGACTTTTCTTTTGGTGAAACCTTGCATACCTTGAGCGAGCATTTCCGCTGGGAATGCCAGGACTACCCACAGTCCAAAAAGAGACTCAGAATTTTTAGACTTGCCTCAGCACAGGCCTGTAGCTATACCCCCCTGTCCTGGATATTGTAGATGATATCTTCATGGAATCCAGTCTTACTCCAGATACTTTACCACCAGCTCATAGAAAGCCTGACAGGTACTACAGAGTACCTGACTCTCACAAATTTCTCTTTAAGAATCCCAATGCAGATCCAGAGACCATTTCCCAGGGACCTAAAGGTATTAAGGCTACTACAGCCAAAACCCCTACCCCTTTGGACAAGGATTCTAGAGCTTTAGACAGGTGGGGTATGAAGGTATATACCTCTGCCACTCTTGCCATAAGGGCTTTAAATTGCCAGTTTTCCATGCTGAAGTACCAGCAACATATTATGGAACTAATTAAACAGAAAATGTTATTGCTTCCAGATTGTGCATAAAATAAAGATTTACAAGAGTTAATGCATTCTGCAAACCAAGTTGGTAAACTACTTTGCAGTGTGGTTTTGATGCCTTAGAAGCATCTTGCAGGGCTGCTGTCACCGGGTCTGTTTTGAGAAGGCATGCTTGGCTGAAGGAACAAATCTTACCAGACCATGTCAAAGCAAAATTACTAGATGCTCCATTAAACCAGGAACATTTGTTTGGCAGAAAAGCAGAAGTTGTTAAAAAGATGGAGGAAAAAGCTAAATCTATGCAAACTGTTAAAGATTTCTTACAGGTACAGCCAGCTAGATTCAGTAGGCATTGGCCTTCTAAAAACTGGTCCTTTCCAGTCCCTCCCACGCCTGCTCAGTCCAAACCCAGGGGCAACAGACCACCAAGAATACAGTCTCAGGGTATGTAGAGATCTAAGCAATGGAGTGCTCCCACCTCAAAAACATGGAGTGGTAAGCCACCCCTTTATGGAAAAAGTTCACAATGACTTGTCTATCATCCTTCCCAGCCATACCCAAGTACTTGCGCCCCTAGGAGGAAAACTCGCCCTGCATGCAAAAAACTGGATGTCCATTACCCAGGACCGATGGGTCCTAAACATTGTATCCCAGGGATACAGATTCTACTTCCACTCACTGCCAACCCAAAGCGGATTGCCAGACCTTCGTCCAGACCAGTGGGCAGAGGCTCAAAAGCAAGTACTTTCTCTTCTCATTGTCAGGGCTATTCAGTCTGTTCCAGTAGAGCAAAGGGGATAGGGTTTCTACTCCAGACTGTTCCTGGTGCCCAGAAAAGGGAGCTCATGGCGCCCTATCCTGTATTTGTCCATTCTCAACACCTTCCTGGTGGTCCCAAAATTCAAAATGCTTACACTACAACAGCTGCTTTCTATGCTACCCCAAGGACTCCTGGCCAGTCACCCTAAACTTGAAGCTTATCTGCCCATTCTCATAAGGGAATCTTGCAGGAAATATCTACGTTTCAGAGCAGGCTGTACGCACCATCAGTTCTCTGCTCTTCCCTTTGGCTTATCTACTGTGCTCAGGGTATTCACAAAGTGCCTGGCTCCAGCCATTGCATACTGCAGGCAGAAAAATATTCAAATTTACCCATACCTGGACGATTGCTTGATTCAGGTGGGCAGTCAGGAATTGCTGCTTCAACACCTGGCATTTCTAAAGAGACTTCTAAATTCTCTAGGTTACCCCATCACTGAAAAGAAATCACATCTGGTGCCCAGCCAAAAGATTGTATTCCTGGGAGCAAGCTTGAACACAACTTCCCAGATGGCATTCCTCACTCTAGAACAGAAGGTTCATTTGACAAACTACTTCAAACTAATGGTCACCAAAACCCAGCTATCAGCAAGAAAAATACTGCAAGCCCTAGGGTTTCATGGCCTCATGCATTCTACTAATTCCATATGCAAGACTGCATATGAGGAAACTTCAGTGGTACTTAAAAAGTCTCTGGTGTCAACATTCTCAGGACTTGGAAACACTGATTCCTATCATTCCTTGTCTGAGGGCAGAGTTCCTTTGGTGGGCAGAGGCTTGCAACCACAACAAGGGACTTCCTTCCACTCAACCCTTCGCCGCCCAAACTTTGACAACAGATGCATCAGACTGCATGGGGGCTCACATGGCAGGCAAATGGAGCCCAGGACAAATTCACCTGCATATCAATTAAAAAGAAATGTTAGATGAACAGAATGCTCTGACAGCCTTCAAATACCTTATCCTTCCAGGACAACTCAACAACACCACAGTTATGTGGTACATAAACAAGCAGGGAGGAACTCATTCCTACCCACTCTGCAGGTTAGCCATGGCCCTGTGAAACACAGCCTTGAGCAACCAAGTGCACCTGCAAGCTCAATTCCTGCCAGGCAAATGAAATTCACTGGCAGATGACTTAAGCAGAAATCTACTGGACCCACACGAGTGGAAACTGGAACCCAACTAATTCAAACTTCTAATCAACAGGTGGGGGATGCCAGAGGGTGGACCTCTTTGCCTCCCCCCAAAACCATCAGTTGAACAACTTGTGCACCAGAGATCCCCACAGCCAAGCATGGCGAGTGGATGCCCTATTCTTTACATGGGAAAACCTCTCAATTTATGCCTTTCCCCCTCTGGCCCTCCTCTCAAAAGTACTACTCAAGATCAAGCAGGACAGACCAAGGGCAATCCTTATTGCACCAGACTGGCCACACCAGCACTGGTACCCACTCCTACGGAGTCTGACAGCAGTCCCACCCTGGCACCTACATCAGACCCCCTCCTTGCTGTCCCAGCAGGAGGGACAGATTTTGCATCCTCAGCTGCAAACACTGAACCTTGCAGCCTGGCTTATTCCCTGAACACACCACCAGCAAACCCTCAGCAAACAGATGCTGGACGTCATCCTTGAGGCCAGAAGGCCTAGTACTAGGAAATCCTATTCAGAAAAGTGGAAAAGATATTGTTCTTGGAGCCAGTCTCTAGGAAAGGACACATCCCTGCCTTCTTACCTCAAATCGTAGATTACCTAACAGAGCTGCTCCACAAAGGCCTATCCTTCTCCTCAATTAAGATTCCTGCCTCAGCCATCTCAGCTCATTACAATACTGAGCCGTCTCTCTTTTCTCATCCTCTGATCAAACAGTTCCTGAGAGGAGCTAACCATTTAAAACCCCCGAGGAGAGCTCCCACCCCTACCTGGAACCTTCTCTTTGTACTAGAGAAACTCATGCTTCCCCCTTTTGAACCTGCTGCTTCAGCAGAGTTAAAATTCCTCTCTTGAAAAACAGCCTTACTTCTAGCCATCACTTCAGCAAGAAGAGTGTCTGAGCTACAGGCACTAATGGCTGTGGAACCCTTCATTAATTTCCATGCTGATAGGGTCTCCCTCAGGACTAACCCATCATTTATGCCCAAGGTGGTATCCAGTGTGGCTTTAAACCAATCCATCCATTTTACCAACCTTTTTCCCTAATCCTCAGAATAAAGGAGAGAGGATACTGCATTCCTTGGACATGCACAGACAGCTCATGTTCTACTTTGTCAGGACTAAGCCTTTCAAAAAATCTGACCAGCTGCTAGTCAGCTTTGCTACAGGGGCAGAGGGCAAGGCCATTTCAAAGCAAACCATTTCCAAATGGATAGCACACTGCATCCATTTTTGCTACAAACACCATGGAAGACCTGCCCCACAGGGGATTGGAACTCATTCCACTAGGGCTACCTCAACTTCTACAGCATTTCTCCGGGGAGTCCCTACCAGGAACATCCTGGAAGCTGCAACTTGGAGTTCTGTAAACACCTTCACCAGGCATTACCACTTACCTCTCTTTTCTAAATCCAGAGCTGGATTTGCCACAGCAGTCTTAGAAGGCCTGCTAGCCCAGCCCTAATACTTGACTGCCTCCACCCTTACTCAGCTTTGGGAATCGACCCAAGTACGATGACTGCAACAGTGAAACACGAAGAACATAGCACAGTTGTGTACGCTTACCATAAATGTAGATGTTAGAGTGTATTCCCTGTTGCAGTCCTGGTTACCCTCCCTCCAGCCCCCTGATTTTTCTAGACTTTCTATCGATCCCTTTTTTGGCCATATCTCATGGCTGTGGTATTTACTTTTTACTGGAGGTGTTCCACACCATGTAATTGCTTCCTATTTTGGGGGTTCCTGACATCTGGGACAAGAAAAACTGATGTAATGGCGTCAGCTGCATGTTTTATACCCCTGACATCATGGAAGAGGCAACAGCATCCGATGCAGAAATCCCAAGACTCTGGTATTCGGGCCGACTGAGGTCTACCTGCAGGCAGGTAACCCAAGTGTGATGACTGCAACAGTGAATACACTCGAACATCTACATTTATGGTAAGTGTACACAACTGTACTTTCCATAACCTCTCAACTGAAATGCAACGTATTTTAATATCCTCTCATAAATCATCTACTAGGAAATTATACCTCAGCAAATGGAAGAGATTTTCCATATGGGCTTCTCAAAATAACATTGACCCTTACTTAGCCCCTATTTCCACCATACTAGAGTTTTTGGCACTGCTTTTCAACAAGGGAGCAGCTGCAGCCACCATTTGTGTGCAGCTTGCTGTGATCTCTAATTTTTATCTTGGTACTGAAGCCTTTAATGTAATGTCACATAAGCTATCCAAAGCTTTTCTCAACGGGACCTTCTACCTGAGACCACCCGTCAAATCCCCTTATACACCTTGGAATCTAAATTTTATGCTTTCACGCATCATTCTTCCATCATTTGAGCCAGCTTCTTCATGCAAGTTGAAATTTTTGTCTTGGAAGACTGTCTTTTTAGTAGCCATCACATCTGCCCAAAAGGTTTGAGCTACAGGCCTTGTCTAAAAAACCCCTGTATCTGATTTTTCATTCCGATAGAGTTTCGCTATGAACAAATCCTTCATTCTTACCTAAAGTTTGTACTGAAGCTAACCTTAATCAAACCACAGAATTACCATTTTTTCCCCAAACACACCAGTAACTTGGAGTACATGCTGCACAAACTTGATGTTCACAGACAGCTTCGATTTTACCTAGATAGAACCAAAGAATTTAGAAGATCTGAACAACTTTGTTTCCTTTTCAGATGCCAGAAAAGGTAGACCTAGGTCAAAAACCACTCTGTCGAAATGGTTGTCTGATTGCATCCCCTTCACTTACTCAGCTGCCAGTATACCTCTGCAACACAAAATGAAGGTTCATTCAACTAGAGCTGTTTCCACATCTTCAGCCTTTACTGCCAAGCTACCAATAGATAGTATTTGTGCAGCAGCCACTTGGTCAAAGCCTCATACTTTTATCACTCATTACAAAGTCGATAAGGCCTCTAGGGACAGGGCTTCCTTTGGTTCCACTGTCCTGAGAAACATACTCCCGTGAGCCATCCAAGAAAGATGGTGCTTAGGACACTACCCGTCTGTAAGAATGAACGGCGAGATAGAACAACCTCACATAAAGAAGTTATGTACTCACCATAACATTCCATGTGAGTTGTTTATCTCGCCTTCATTCTTACTTCCCACCCTCCAACACCCACTAGGCTTTTTCGAGGACTGAGATTCATGTTTTATCATGGTTGCTTTGTCTTCTCTATGGTTTCCTTACCTAAAATAGGGATAGAATGCATATGGTATTATTGGAGGAAACAAACAAGATCTGAAGTAACACAAGGTGCATCATGGGATAGGGACTTGGCCTCGAGCTTTGTAGTTGGTTCTCTCTGAGCCGAGGATTGGCTCCGAACCCATCTGTAAGAATGAAGGCGAGATGAACAACTCACATGGAACATTATGGCGAGTACATAACTTCTTTTTCTTAGGCATGTACTACTTGGAAGTCGAGGCTGACATCAAGGGACTATGGCTGATGTTTATAAACTAGAGTAGTCCTAGAATCCACCCAAGTTACCAACATCTTACAGGAATGACTTAACACAAACAAATGACCAGTGCCAAAACCATGGCTTAAAAATGCAAATAAATACATAATAGTACCTTTTGGGAAGTTTGCCACTCTGGAGAAACTACCTTATGGATAAAACACCCCAAAAAGTAGACCCAGTAGTCCAGGATTTGAGGATGCATGTAGATAGTAACCTGGCCTTCGAACATGTCTAGGTAGTAAGAAAATTATTCTGTATTGCTCCACTTAGAAGAAAGGGCATGGCATCTAGGTCCATGGAGGTCATCATGCTGCTGTATTCAGCTGTCATCAGTCCCCATCAAGTACAACTCCCCCTTCAGCAAATACTTGACCAGACATGTGTAACAACTAGAATATCCACAGAGGTTACTCATAAAGAGAATGCAGGGCATAAACATGGTATTCTTTTCAGATTACCTGAAAGCCTTGTTCTCTATATACTTTGTCCCCTACAGACTGCTATGCCTGGCATACAAAGCATTGTTGAAATGTGCTCTGAATGTTTTGCATATCTTCAGAATGAACAGCATCAGAACTGAGATCTAGGGACCATCACTTACAGTATAAATAGTACATGGGAGGAAGACAGGTGTGTGTCTCAGAGAATTTCTATTCTGTGAAATAGACTTCCCATCCATGTGAAGCAAAGACCCTCCCTAACCCTAGTCATGTAACCTGGAACAATGAATGGGAAAAAAATTCACCCCAAGTTTGTCACCCATGTCTCTGATAGACAGAGGCAGAAATTAAATCACGCCGTGGTTAACATACACCCTTTAGAATAACTTCTAAGTCACAGTAACTCATGTCTTGACAGATTTTACTGTGGATTCGCACTAGGTATGACAACCATAGGTCAGCTGCTACTTGCACTTTTATGCCCCATTCTCCTTGCTTTATCAATAAAAGAATTCTACAAGTATAAAAATGTTTACTCATTTTTCACATCTCTGAGCTGTGGAATGTCACACCCCTAGCAGACTACACACACCCTTACTGTGTTCATAGGTAGGTACTAGGCTATTGGCCCTAGGACCTATAATAAGCCTAGCCAAACGGTACCCTGGCTTTTGCTACCCAAGAAAATTATTTTCCTGTGCCCCTGTCAAGCAGAGCCACAGAAGTGATCCCCAGGGTGGATTTCCTAGCTCCCATCCAATCATCAAGATTTTTCTTGGAGAGTGCTAATGAAGAGCTTTGTTTGATACAGATAGGTAGTTTGTTCCAGAGCATGGGAAGTCTCTAGGACAGGAATCTATCCCTCCAGCATGTTCTGTTTATTGTGGTGACGAGCTTTAGGTTCCTAGAGCATGTAGCTCGCAGGGATGTTGATTTCTTTAAGTGGACATGTCCAACAGCTCTGGGTTTGACATAGCTTTGTATGTTAGGCAGAGATCGCCTCTGAGTAGGCGATATGCGACAGAGTAAAGCTGGAGTTTTTTAGACCATTTGCATAGGACATCTGTTTGAGGCCGGTAATCTTCTTTGTGAGGTATTTCTGCGGCCTTTCCAGTTGTTGTAGATGCCTTGTGAGGTACATACCAAAAAGGGCGTTGTACTCTAATTGGTCTAATGAGTGATGAGTAGAGGGGAACAATGACCTCCTTTTTCCTGGATGAGAAACCTTTTGTGATGAGCTGTGCCACATAGGATTTCCTGACTACTGTGGCAGTGTGATTATTTAAGGAGAGACTACTGTCCACCTGTGTCCCAAGGTCTGTTATCACACTTTCGGTGTTAAGTAGACTACCACCTATGTGGTAGTTCATGGGTACAGAGTTTTTACCAAAAGGGATGACGGTGCACTTTTTGGCATTGAGCTTGAGGCCATGGCTTTGACACCAGGCATCTGTCTCAGTGAGGCCCTGTTGTAGGATGTTCACATCATTTGTGGAGTTTTGATTATGGCTCCTAGTTTGCAGTAATCTGCGAACTTTGTTAGCCAAAGACCTTCTGTGTTAATCTATACTTCAGAGAAGTAGATACCAAACAGGAGAGGACCTAGGACTGAACCCCCTGTGGTACTCCACTTGTCACTGGTCTGAAGTTGGATTTAGAGTTTGCTACTTTCACAGTGTGGGTTCTGTCAGTGAGCCCATTGGCAACCCATCTTGTGACATAGGGATTTATACCTAGTTTAGTGAGTTTATCTATAATTCCAGAGTGGGGGATGGTGTTGAAAGCCTTGGCGAGATCTAGATAGGCTGTGAACCACCTTACCCTCATCTACAGCTTTGGTGGCCGCTTCAAAGAAGTCTATCAGGTTTAGGAGACATGATCTGCCTTTTACAAACCCAAACTGGGTAGGGTCCAGAGTTTGGGGATTACTAATGTCATTGTTTGTTTATAAGTTCCATGATGATACCTTCCATAGCCTTGCACACCAGCCTCGTCAGGCAAATGGGGCGGTAGTTCCCTGGGTCCATGGTGGCTCCCCCTTTGTGGAGTGGGATAACCATTGCTGTGCACCATTCAGTGGGCACAAAGCCTGAGATGAGGCTATGATTGAACATGGTACTTAGGTGGGGTGCCAGTTCGTTCTGTGGTTCATGTAGAACGCGGCCTGGGATGTTGTCCGGTCCCATGGATGCTGTGTTCTTGGCTTTGGAGAGTGTTTGTTACCTGTGCAGCTGTGATTACAGGAACTTTGCATTCTTCTGTAATAGAGATGGGCCCTTTAGGGGGTGAGAGAGTGGTAAAGTTAGCAGTGAACCTATCTGCCAGGATGTTGGCAATATCAGTTGGTTCTGTATATTTAGTGCCATTGTGCTGTAACTCAGAGCAGATCTGAGTGTTGCCATTGAGATTCTTGACATGGCTATAGAATGTTTTGTGGTTGTCTTTAGAATCAGTGGTGATTTTGTTTTCATAACTAGCTTTGGAGGATTTTATGAGGGATCTCAGCTTCTTACTGAGGCTGACCACCGAGTTCCTCCAGTCATGGGATTTTACTCTCTTTTGCAACTGTTTCTTTCTTCTGTTGTAGAGTTTTTTTATGACAGGGGACCACCAGATTGGCTTTTTTTTTTTTTTTTGGAGGATAGCATCTTGGTTCTATTAGGGATTGCATGATCCATGCACTCGTGTAAGTGCTTATAAATTGCATTTGTATAGGATTCAGCAGTCATACCTCTATTGTCTGTCAGCATGGGTGTCGTGAAGTTTGCCACTTCTGTCTTAAGAAGCGTGAAGTTGGCTTTGGAGGAATTTTTTACGATAGTTTCCCTCATGGGGGATGGAGATGGGATGTGGATGTCTAGGGTGATTAGCTTGTGGTCGGATCTGACCAACGAGGAATTTGACCTCTGGTGTGGAACACCGGTTGCCCATGTTGGTAATGACCAGGTCTAGGGTATTGATGCTCCTGGTGGGGGTGTGGATAAGTTGATCCAAGGCATTGGAATTTGAGTGTTTTAGTAATTTATTTCTGAAAAGTAACTTAAATACAAGCCAAACAAAAGTGAATCTTTTGTGATTACTACATGCTGTTAATTGTTCTAAATTCCTGACACAAGTCACCTTGGGGGAGCCAGCATGCTGTATTAGTATAAGGGGATTTCTGTTAAACTAGTGGGATAATTGAAGGATTGAATGCCTTTATTTTTCTTGGTTAAAAGTAACTGTGTCCTTTCCAGTTAAGCAGTGTGCTTTGATTTGTACATACCAAAGGGGGGAGTGTATTTGAAGATGGGTCTGATAAGGGAACAATACACTGGTAAGATGGGTTTTTGGGATCTTGAAGATATTCCCTTGGAAGTTAACTAGGCCACATAGAAGGATTTCTTGACTCCGATAGAAGCAAAATCAAATGAGAGAGTCTTGTTCATGCAAGTGTCCTGGCCATGTATGATCATATATGTCTGAAAAGAAGTATAACACATGAGGTGGAAGTAGCTTTTTAATGAACACTACTGTGCTGCACTTTTTTGCATTTAACTTGAGACCGTTTTCTGTACACCTGTTGTGCATATTCCAGCCAGTGTTGAAACAGTTTATCATCAATAGTAGAGTAGATAACAGTGCCCAGTTTCCAGCCATCAGCAAACTTGGTCATCCACACTTCTTGGATATTAGCTTGGATATCTGCAGAATAAATGCTAAACAGGAAATGGCCAAGTGCAGATTCCTCTGGGTACTCCACCAGTTAGTTTGTGGAGTGGTGGTAACTCTCACAGATTGGGATCTGTTGGATAGTAAATTTGCAGTCATGTGGACAATGTTGGAATTTAAGTTTTGTCTAAGTGTTCAGTAATACCAGTCTAAGTTTTCAGTAATCGCATGGAGGATTGTGTCAAAAGGCATGGCCAGGTCCATAGCCTCTGAAGTCTTTTCAAAGATGTGTACTGGGTTCATGAAAGCGTCTCATAACATTCCATAACACCAAAATGTCCATTTCTGGATTTATCAAGTAAAAAAATCTGCAAATAACCATACTGTGGTTGTAGCCTTTAATTTTTGAATATTTTATTTTCTGCTCTGTTTAAAGTAAATCTCAAGATGGAAAGAGGACATCCATGCCTGATTCTTCTGTTCAAACACTGCATAACAGAGAAGAACCCGCCCACATTAACTTTTGATACTGGCACTTCATATATCCTCCTTACTCGTATATCTCATTGCCCCATTCATAAAATACCAAATAACTCGAAATGGTTTGCATCAAGACCCACCGATAATAGAGCCAGCTGCTTACTCTTTGATCACCTCTGGATTGTAATTGTTTAATATTATCAGATGTCTGCCTCACTTTCAGAAGAATGCATTGAGACAAATCTATAAATTTTGATAACACGTTGACATTCTCTTAGTATAAACATAAACCTTTATAATCATGGTTTAAAACTGAAATGGGCGTGTGAGAAGCTGGATGTTGAAGAGGCTTTACTGTGTGGGTTATACAGACACAATGACTTTCTACCAAAATGCTGGTATTTCCCTCCCTTTTTTAAAAATATTGTTAAATAAAACCTTACATCTTTATTACTTTCAGTCCTTGTAATTTTCAGACTTTTGCAGGAATGCTGTCTGTTCCATGAGACTTCTTGTTGATTGATTATACATCACCATTTTGTTGTCCATTCCTTTCTTAGCCTTTAATTGTTGAGCCTCATATTTCTGTAATATGGCATGATTTAGTCTTCCACAAATGTTTTCATTTGTGCCATTTGCTGGTTCCTCATTCCTCTGCTTTGTGCAACTCATCATAAACTTTCAGAAATAGCTGTAATACCGCTATAGGATCTTTTATTTTTCTTGTCATAGTCTCCCTACAGTTGGCTATTATCTGTTCCCTAAATCATTGTTCTTAGATGGTTTTGCACTGTATAAATGCCAAAAATAACCATTTTATAGCAGCTTTTCTAAACTAATGCATATCATTCAAATGCCCCTTTATCTTCTCTTTAGCATGATGCAATTGCTCCCCTTCTAGTTCTGTGAGATTTCCCCTCCTGCAATTATTTATCCTTTGTCAACCTCTCTAAATAATTCCTTTTACTTTTCTTTCCCATGCCTCTTTTGCCTCTTGTTTTTCATTTTATTCCACTCGGCTATCCCTTCTGTCTTCCCTAGTAATTTCAAATCATTTCTACTGTCCATTCCTTAACATTCCTCTCTCTTATACAGATATGTAGGGGAGCACCAGTGTTTCCTTTTTTATATCCTAACTCTGCACGTTTCTTTGTTTTTATTGGTGCATGGTGTAATATAGTTATTGAATGGATCTTAAAGCCTTCAATTAAATACCACGCTCCTGTGGAATGTAATTTCTATCCAGTCTATCCCAATTATTGTGACTTTGGGAGTAGTGTACAAAGTTCTGAGTTACTGCTTCTGAATTCACATCATCTATACCAAATATTTTCTTATAGCTCTTAAGAAATCTGTGTATTTTTATTTCCTTCTACATCTTCTGTACTAAATATTTTTTATAGTTCTTCAGAAATCTACTTTTCTTATTTTCCTTTCTAGGTCATCTCAGTGTATCCTAACTATTGCAGATTTAGTTCCAGTTCCTATGTATAAGTAATACATGGTGAAAGCTTTTGTCCCAAAATTCTATGCTCCAAAATAGTAGTTTGAGGTGGATTATACATTGGATATAAAAAGTGTACACACCCCTGTTAAAATGCCAGGTTTTTGTGATGTAAAAAAATGAGGCCACAATAAATCATTTCAAAAGTTTTCCCACCTTTAATGTGACCTATAACCTGTACAATTCAATTGAAAAACAAATCTGTTGGGGAAAATATATAAAAAATAAAAAATACAATAAGCTGGTGGCATAAGTGTGCACATCCTTAAACTAATACTTTGTTGAAGCACCTTTTGATTTAATTGCGCATTCAGTCTTGTTTAGTAGGAGTCTATCAGCATGGCACATCTTGACTTAGCAATATTTCTTTCTCTTTGCCTGTACTTGGATATCAGTCCTTGATATGGAAGGCAGTCTTCTAGCCTGCAGTTCAAATAAGTTCTTGGCGTCTTCCTATCCTATTTCCTTTCCCTCTCTAGTTATTTGCTCCCAGTACCTTGGTTCCTTTGCCAGTTTCTCCAATATATTCCCACCCCCTCTTGCCTATTCTCTGTATCCCTAATTTCCATCATCCCTATTGGCAGAATCTGCTTTCTGTATTCCCATGTTGGCTTAGTTCCCAGAAGACCTTCTGCTACTTTATAAATATAATATTCTGTATGATTATTGTTCTCCTTAAAGGTCTGCATCCAAAATCCCAGCCTCTCCCTGTTACTTGAGCCCCCCCATTTCATCATCCTCTCGTTCCACTTTGAATTATAGTTTTCTGGTTGTGCTCTGCATAGGTGTCTTAACTGTGTTGCTTCGAAATACCCCTTGCACTCTGATAATCCCAATCTCACTGTTCTGTTGGAAGAATAAGTTTATCCCATTTGACTATTGCCATCTTCCCCTCCCAAATACAATTCTTCAGCTCTTTAATTGCTAGCCACAGCTTCTCTGTTTGACAAAGAAATGCCTTAAAAGTCTAACAATAAAGGGACTAAAAACATTTTAACTGCTTGTATCTTATCCATGTCCATATAACAGGGCTTCCATTTTCTCAGCTTTTGTATTATCTTTTTAGTGTCTTCCCACATATCCTTAGCCACCACACGTTATTATTTTTAATCCATACTTTTAAATACTTTTTTATCTTGTCCCCATACATATGGATATTACTGAACCAATTTTTATGTGGGTACATAATTTACTGCTATTGCTTTTCTTTTAGCTTCATTAATTTTGCATCCCGAAAGGTATGAAACTGTCTCAATATATTCCACAGAACTATAATGTCCCTTTTTGGGTTTGTCAGGTATAAAATGTCATCCGCAAATAGCGCCAGCTTTTCTTGACTACCATAGTAATTATATCCTTGAATTTCTGAGCCCTTATTTTATTTGCCAGTGGTTCTAAATATAATGCAAATAAGAAAAGAGATAGGACACCCCTGCCTGGTTCCTCTGCTCAAGGAGAGATCATCAGAGAGGACTCTACCTACTTTAAACTTCACCTCCAATCCCTCGTTATATCTTCCTTATCAATCTTATAATTTTATCAGGGAATGCAAATGCTTCCATTGCTCTGCCCATAAAATCCCAGCTTACTCTGTCAAATGCTTTATCTGCATCAAGATCCATCAGCAACAGTGGTGGTGTCTTACATTCTGCTTCCCTGTGGATCATCACTGTTCTGTTTGTTGTCAAATGTTTGCCTCCCCTCCACAAAAACACATGATCCATATCTATCAATTTTGGCTTCACTTTTGCCATTCCTTTAGCCATTATAGACATAAACAGTTTATAACCATGATTTAATATTGAAATGGGACTGTATGAAGCTGGATCTGACAGGTCTTTACCTTTTTTAGGTATTACAGCTGCTACCACTTTCTTCCAGGATGTTGGTACTTTTCTTCCTCTTAAATACTGTTAAACAAAACCTTCCAGACCTTTATCAGTTTTTTCCCTTCTCGCTTCCAAACTTACATAGGAATACCATCTATTCTTGGGGACTTTCCTGTAGCTTGGTTATACATTACCATTTTTATCTCATCTCCTCCTATTCTAAATATTAGTAATTGAGCCCTCCTGTCCCTCTAGGCTTGACATATTTAATTCTTCCATAAACATTCCCATTTGTACCTTTTCTTGATTTTAATATTTCTCTGCTTTTATACAGACTTTCATAGAATTTCCGAAATATTTCTAATACTTCTACAGGATCCCTCGTTATCTTCCTTATTATAGGCTCCCTAATCTTGGCGATGGCCCTTTCTACTTTCTGTTGCCCGAGTCATTGTGCTAAAAGTTTTTGTGCTCTAGAGCAAAAAAACAGTTACTTAACAGCAATCTTTCTAAACTCATGCATATTACTGAGGTAATCCGTTTTCTTTTTAGCATTCTGTAGTTGTTCCTCCTCTTGTTCTGTGAGATTCTCCTTATTTTGCAGTACTTGAACATTTGTCAATCCCTCTAAATAATTTTTTGTTACTTCTTAACCATGGCTCCCTTTCTTTTATTTCCACCCTATATTTAAATTCCACTTAAATTTTATCCTACTCCCTAGCTAAGACGTTTCTGTCTTCTGTAATAGCTCCTGATTAATTTCCACTACTAATTCCTTAAATTCTTTTCTTTTCAGCAGATAGGTGGGAAAGTGCCAGTGTCTCATTTTTATTTTATTACCCTTTGTTTTTATTTTGGTGATAACTGGCGCATGATCTGAAATAGTTATTGGGTGTGTATCAATACCTTCGATTAAATGCACATGTTCCTATGAAATGGAAATTCTATCTAGCCTAGCCCAGTTTTTGTATCTTGCGGAATATGTAAATTCACTCCAAATTCCTACTACTGAATTCACATCTTCCATGCCAAATATTTTCATAAATTTCTTTAAAAATCTAACCTCTTTCGTTATATTTACTTTTCTGGGCACCCAGACACATCTTCACTGTTGCAAATTAAATTCCATTCCCCACCTACAAGTAATATTCCTTGCTGAAAGCTAATTATTTTTCCTAGAATTTTCTTTAGCTCCATTATAGCAGTTTTCAGAGGAATGTAAATACATGCCAGTGTAATCCTCCTTCCTCCTGGCTTAGTAGCCCTTTAGTACTACAGATCTACCTTTATTGTCCTTTTATTTTTGTCTTCTATTACTATTGGAGCTCATCTTGCAATTAATATAAGTATTCCCGACTTCCTTTGCCCCAGGTATTCCACTGAATTACCATCCTGAAGACATTTCTTAGTCAAATTTATATGCTCTGTTCTTTTCAATAGGTGTCTCCTGTAGCATAGCTATTTGCACTAGTTCACAACTTTTTCTTTTTTGCATTTATCTGTGAGACCATTAACATTTAAAGACATTATAGAAGAATCATATTTTTGAGGTATTATTATTCCCACCTTTTATGTATAACCAATTTTTTGTTAAATGTGTAGTTTCATCTTTTGTGTTACATGCATGCACTGTTTGACAGGTTAATCTTTTATACAATTGTTGTCCTCTCCATTTGAGCATGTCACATCTTGTGGGACTTTTTGTTTTATTGAAAACCCTCTAAAAATACACACATGCCCCCAATAGCCTCCTAAAACCTACTAATGTAATAACACACACAACTATGTGCATCATCAAATATTGAAGTTTTACCCCCTTAATACGAACAAAAGTTCCAAGCTGACAGCCAAACACAGACTTGAGCTAAACAGAAAAAAATGTTATCCATGCAGAGACGCATGATGGAGCCATTGATTCTATTAAGTGTTGTCTTGTTTTGCCTTATCTTTATAGCTCTCCCAGCTGGGAAAGCACTTGAATGCTTTCAGAAAACAAAACATTTTCTCCAAGCCATTTCTCTTTATCATATTGTCTGCTAGTGACATAAGAACCAGATGCAGGACTGTTTGCTAGAAAAAAAGACCTTATAATAATCAATATTCTTTTTGATTTACTTGTTTTCTGTTAAAATTGGTCACTATATAAAACTAATGGCCTTAACCCACTCATTCCCATATTCAAGAATGAGAAAAAGCACACTTTTTTTAATATTGCAGTGCCTACATTTCTTAAATCTTAAGCAGAAAGTGAGAAGGGAGAAAGAAACATAACGAATAAACAGAAGCAGCTGTTTACATTAGTATCCCCATTACACTTAAAAATAGCTGAAACAAACTTCATAAAAGGCAGAGAAAATCATGCACCACTTAAATAATACTATTTTTTATGTACAGTTAAGTCTCTCCCTCCTGTTCCCCTCTCCTGAGTATTTTTCAAAACATTAATGCCATGAAGTAGGGCATATGCTTTAGAGTCCTCTACAAGTTTAACAAAGTCCAGGAAGGCCCAATATTTCCAGATTTTCTTGTTCTATTCCTGTTCATCTCCATCTGTCAAACCCTGTCTCTGCTTCATCTCTAGTGCACTCTCGATTCTTCAAGTCAACTCCTGTGCTTTTTTCCCTCTCTCAAGCATTATCCATTGAAACACTGAGAAAAGGTTTCACTGGCAGAGTCTCTCTGTGGTCTTTATTACCAGAAGACCAAGAAGCAGAATCTCCTGTTTCACAGCTCACTTTTTGTTGGACAAACTTTTGTATTTCTTCCTTAGCATGTACTTCAAAAAAAAATGTTGTTCCTCCAGGGATAAATATTTTGAAGATAGCTGGGCACAGCAGTTTGAATCTCACACCTGCCTCTTGACATTCCGTATATAATGGAATAAACTTTTACTGCATTATATAAACTTTATAAATTTTATTATTTTTAGACCTGTAACAAGCAGCATACCCCAGGGATCTGTCTTGGGGCTTCTGCTATTTGGAATATATTCTCTGAGTTGCAGGCCAAAACCACAAAGACATAGGGAACTTGCAGACTTTGGATCCAACCCAGTTTGGCTTTGTCAAAGGCAGATCATGCCTTTTAAACTTGGTCGACTTTTTCGAAACAGTCACCAAGGCCATTGATGAGGGAAAGGCAGTCCATACAGCCTACCTCGACCTGGCAAAGGCTTTCGACACAATACCCCACTCCGGTATCGTTGAAAAACTCATCAGCTTAAATATAAACCCATACATCACAAGATGGGTTGCAAACTGGCTAAGTGACAGAACCCACAGGGTCAGAGTTGCTGGTGCCATGTCAGACTCAAAGCCTGTCACAAGTGGGGTCCCACAGGGCTCAGTCCTGGGCCCACTCTTGTTCGGCATCTACTTTTCTGAAGTACAAGCAAACACAGGAGGGTTATGGCTGACAAAGTTCGCAGATGACTGCAAACTGGGCGCCATAGTCGAAAACACATCTGACACAGATATCCTTCAGAATGGTCTCACAGAAACGGATAACTGGTGCCAGAGCCATGGCCTAAAGTTAAACGCCAAGAAATGCATAGTCATACCCTTCGGGAAAAACAAGGTTACCCCTAGCTACCATATAAGTGGCAATCCACTGAGCACAGAAGAAGTTAACAGGGATCTGGGGACTCAGGTTGACAGTAACCTTTCATTTGACACTCACGTTGCAAAAGTGGTTAGGAAGACCTTCTACATTGCCCACCTGATCATGAAGGGATTCACATCTAGATCAAGGGAGGTCATCGTCCCCCTGTACTCATCACTCATCAGACCAATGATTGAGTACAATGCCCCATTCGGAATATATCTGACCCGACACCTGCAGCAGCTGGAAAGGCCCCCAAAAGTTCCTCACCAAAAGGATAAAGGGTCTCAAAAATATGTCTTATGCTGCCCGACTGAAAGAACTTCAGCTCTATTCAGTCGCCACATTGCTTAGAGGTGACCTGTGCCTGACATACAAGGCCATGTCAAACCCAGATTTGATGAACATGCTTCACCTCAAAAATCTAGATCCTCAGAACTACAAGGCGGAGACTTAAACCTTGACACTGTTATTAATAGGACGTGCTGGAGGGACAGATTCATCACCCAAAGACTCCCTATGCTGTGGAACAAAATCCCGGTACATGTGAGGCAGAACACCTCGCTGGCCGTGTTCAAGAGAAATCTTGACCAATGGATGGGAGATCGCAGATATACCCCAGGGATTACCTCAGTGTCTCTGCTTGACAGAGGCACAGCAAAATAATGGGCATAGTTTTCTTCAAACTAAAAGGGTGGCAAAAGCCACAAAAACTCTGGGCTAGGCTTATAAATGCCCTTGGGCAGATAGCCTAGTATGAACCTATGAACCTATGGCTGACCAAGTTTGCAGATAACTACAAGCTGGGCGCAGTCTTCAATTCTCCAAGTGATGTGGACGTCCTCCAAGAGGGTCTCACCCAAACAAATGACTGGTGCCAGAATCATGGCCTCAAATTGAATGCCAAAAAATGCATCATCATTCCCTTTGGGAAGAGTGACGTAACCACATATTATCACATTAATAACGTCCTAAGCACACAATCCGTCATGAGGGATTTGGGCACCCAGGTTGATAGCCACCTGACTTTTGACCACCATGTTGCTTCTGTTGTACAGAAAGCTTTCTACATGGCCCACTTCATAAGTAAGAGTATCTCATGACAAGGTCATAACATCCTTATATTCTTCCCTTATAAGCCAAATTATTGAGTACAATGCCCCCTTCAGCATGTACCTCACAAAGCACATGCAGTAGCTGGAGAGACCACAGAGGTTCCTCAACAAGGGAATCCAGGGCCTCAAATATCTACCCTACACAGATAGGCTAAAAGCCCCGTCCCCCTACTCAGTTTCATACAGACTCTTCAAAGGTGACCTCTGTCTGGCATACAAAGCAATCTCAGACTTCGCCTTGATGGGATTGCTGCATAACCGCAAGTCAAGCTCCACTCGAGTAACCTGCACGCACAACCTCAACCTGGTCTGTGACATCAGTAGGACTTGTTGGTGGGACAGATTTGTGTCCCAGAGACTCCCCTATCTGTGGAATAGACTCCCTGTCTACATCAAGCAGAGTACCTTATTATCCCTTTTAAAGCACAACCTGGATAACTGAATGGGAAACAGAAAATACACAATGTAAAATCCACAGATCCGCAAGTACGGCAGGTGCAAAGGGCCAAGCCAAACTGAAACTCAAAACAAAAAACGGCCAGCATCAAATAGTGAAACAATAATGCAGTTTTATTTTGGCAACTCCATCAAAGTAGTGTGAAACCACACTACAGAATAGATTCTATTCTGTAGTGCGGTTTCACACTACTTTGATGGAGTTGCCACAATAAAACTGCATTTTGTTTCACTATTTGGTGCTGGCCGTTTTTTGTTTTGAGAAACAGAAAATACTCCCCTGGGATTCCAACTGTGTCCCTGGTGGACAGGGGTTTTAGGTGCTGACTTGTTTAAACATGGGCTAAACTCTTTGCTAGATTTATAAGGGCCTCAGGGCCAATAGCCTAGTAACTTCCTATGATCATATTACTGTTCTGCTTGGCGTACAATTAGTAGTTATTCTCCACAAACACACTGCTGTCTCCCACTTTTAGTACTTTGTCCTTCTGCCACAATTTTGTCAGAATAAGCTCTCTGTGCTGGTAAGATTGCATTTTTACTATTAAATGTCTAGGTTTTCTCATTGCCAGGTTTGGAGTGTTCAGATGATGTGCCCCTTTGAATTAATAATTCCTGTTGTGGAATACCAGTCTAGTTGCTTATTTGTGCTTTCATGAAATTAATACAGTTGCTTCCTTCTCAGGTACAGCAGAAAATCTCAGGATTTCTCTATGCTCTGTCCTCCAATTCTCTTATTTTTTGAAACATTTTTCTTGTGCAGTTTCATTTCGACCTCTGAGTTTTGCAGTTTTATCAACTCATCTAAGTATCTGTTTAAATCTTCTTCCATTTTTTCCAGCCTTTTGTTGTTTGAGCTGATATACACCATCAATGTTTCGTTTACTTTAGTCAGGTCTGTATGCAATTGCTTTATACTTTCCTCAAGATTAGTGGAAGTCATGTCTGGAGCTTACACTTTTTGCTGGACAGCTATAGTACTTTTAGCAGTCAGTGTTTTTTTCATCACCTTTTGTAGTTGATTTTCCTTCAGGTCCTGTGTATTTTTTCCTGGCATCCAGGCAGTGCACTTACTAGTAAGTTACTAAAATGTACTAAGAAATCCAGGTCCACTGGCTTTTCTCTGCTAATTTTCTGTTTTCAGACTGTGCAACCCAGAATTAAGCTGTTACTCGATGTGCAGCCATCTTAAAAGTCACAGTCTGCCAGTTTTGTCTTTTCCTTTTTTGTCACTATTAGAACCCCTCACACACAGTATTAATACTGCACCTTTCATTTGTCCCTGATACTCTGTTGAATAGCCATTCCAAAGTCCTTTCTTTGGCAAATTCACACTGATTTCTGTCCAGATTGTGTGTATCCTGTAGCATTGCTGTTAGCACCCTATATTTAATAGTATAATTCAATGCTTTTTTTTGTCTATAGCTGGAATGCAATTAATGTTCTGTGTTATAATTGATAAGGCAGTCAGTCTAAGCAGCTATAACTTTCGCATATCCTGTATGACAGTTCTTTTAAATGTTTCCAGTTTGGAACATATGTACACACATTAATGCTCGTCATGTAGTGGTTGCTTCTCATCTCTGAATGCATGTGACATTTTCCAGATTTTTTACTTAAGTAAAAACACTTGTAGAAGCAAGAGACTGAAGTTTTAATCCCCAACCCCTTTTGAGTCTCGGCAACTACACAAAACCTATACAAATGTTCCAAATGGGGAGTTACATCTCCATATAATGGCAGTTGTCCAACTAGACAGCTCCACCTACAGGCTTTACTTATTCTTAAGTTATGTTTAAGCATGCTAGAAGCACATGCTAGAGCTTTCGTTCCCCTTGCATAAACCATTCATTATTGTTCTATTTCCCTCGTAGATGTGAAAAAAGTTACATTTTCTTAATTAATTGATGTATAAGGTTAAACAATAATACACTGGTTTACCCATAAATGAATTAACTTAATTGTGCACTATTATATATAGTTGTTAAATACCAATGTTTCTAGGAATGCAGCTACTTGCAAAGGTGTTCAGTTCTCTCATTATCAAGCTTTCTTTTATTTGCCTTGAGCTGTTTGCAAGCTCCTCTTTTTAAATACTAATCATGATGATTTTTATACAAATCGCCTGTACCTGTAGACGTGCAGTCTCCCACTATTGGCACTTGTTGATGGGGCAAAACAGATAATAGCTTTAAAATTGCAAGAAACTGCTATTTTGAAATAGAGCACTACCATTTTTCATGCTTTTCGTTTTCTAACCTGTTTGCTTTGAGATGAAAAAAATCCCTTGTCTGCAACATAAATTAACACTTGTCCGAATTTCCATCTGTATAAAACAGGAGGATTATGTTTTAATACATGTGTGATCATTGCACTACCCAAGAAGCCCAAGATCACATTATATTGCTTATATCCAGCCTTCATCTTGTTGAAGTGCATATCCCAAATACATTACAGTTGAGGGAAAGTACTTTCTTTAGTATAACTAGTGTAAATAGTCATGTGAGAGACTTCCCCACCCCATTTCACATTTTAAATGCCTTTATATATTATGGAGAATGGCTTTGCATTATAACATGCAGTTGACTTCAACATTTGTTATGTACACTTTACTAAGGACAACATTTTTTTATTTAGTCATATATTTAATCCCTTCATTTTCTTTGTAAAAGTTGATGACAAAGTGGGAATTATGCCTTAGAGTCCTCCCTCCACTTTAACACAGCCATCAAACTTTATCTTTTTAATGACTTCTTGCAGAAGCCCAGTTGTGTCCAAACTGCATGTTATGACATTAACACTTCATTCCATAATTTTCCTGGGTGGCGTAAGCCAGGGAACATTGTTGGCTAGGCTTACTTAGGCCCTTCCAGCCCCTGCTATCAAGCACGCTTTAACGTGCTTTAGCGCGGAGTTGCCACTAGAGCAGCATCGGGCAGCGCCGGTTAAACAAGGTTAAACTCTTTCTGGCTCCAGAAAGTCTGTTCTTCAATTTTTCCCTTAGAACTGCTCTGTTAGGAACCTAAACAGTTTACACCTTCACTAAAAAGTGCAGCACTTGTTCCAAATAGCTTTTTCCTCTCAAAAGGCTCAGCACTTGTCTTATAAGCATATCCCTTGTCTTATAAGCATTCTCTTTGCAGGTCAAGCACTCCTATATTATACAAATCTCTCACTAGCAAAACCCCCCGGGAGTGCCCACTTCCCTGCTAAGCCCACTACTTTTCTGTCTCATACCAACTCATAATTCTTTCTAGCATGTTGAAGGGTCAGAAGCTGGCGTCCTCTCCTGCCCAGTTGGTGAATCTGGGAATTCTGAGACAATGTTACAATTGCCTCATGTACACGGACAACCCTCTCCTCCTCCCACGTAACACTAACACTTGTGAGAGATGCAGCTATTTAGCCAGACTGGAGGCTGAGCTCTCTCAACTCAGGACTGGCAAGACCAGGCAGGAGGAGAAGGCAACTACACACACCACAATACCAGTCTCACAGAACTCAACCATACCACTGAATCAAACACATAAACACACTAAGACATACTCAGAGGCTCTGAGTAAAAATTTACCTAAACAGCAGAGGCCTCCAAAGCAGACACCCAAGCAACTGCAAACTCAATACACCACACAAACAACACATAAACAACAAAATCGGTGTGCAAAGCAGTCACTGCCCTTAAGGCCAAATAAAACACCAAACATACTTGTCATAGGTGACTCCATAGTTAGACACACTGACGTCCCGCTCACCAGACTGAGTAAGGAGAAGGTCGCAGTAAGCTGCCTGTCGGGCGCTAGAATCCGCCACATAACGCAAGCACTCAGGTCTCTCAACAGCAGGTACAAGTACGACTCAGTCATTGTCCATGCTGGTGTCAACGACCTGAGACGTACCTCCTTGGACTACATGAAAAGAGACATTGAGGAGCTCTCTGATTATGTAGCCCAGGCAGGTATGACCCTGACCCTAACCTTGAGCAGTATCCTACCTTCACCTAGAATGATGCCACAATACAGTGATAAGATGATCAGCTTTAATAATTGGCTTAAATTCTGGTGTCATTCAAAGGGGATCCAATGTCTGTCTGCCTGGGATGACATGCTGGACAAGCCACGCTGCTTCGCAAGGGACGGCTTGCACCTGTCACCCCTAGGCTTCCGGATATTAGCAAAGGCTCTTGCCACCCCCATAGTGCCTTTTTTAGGCAAGGCTCAAATTCTAAACCTACCACCCTAGAACACAAAAAAGGAAAAAACTAAGGGTAATGCTGCTCAATGCCAGAAGTCTCAATCTCAAGATGCACGCACTCGAGGCCCTTCTCAGTATGGAGAACATCGATGTCTGTGCTGTGACAGAAACCTGGTTCAAAGCTCCTGAGAGCACCCCAGCACTATCAGGTTTCACCTCATATCATGCGTTCCGGCCCCAAAATCCGGACAACACCAAGAAAGGAGGGGGTGTCCATATTCATAAAGGACACCCACACCTCAAGGTTGGTGGCAACGCATGATGCATCGGAGACCATCCAGGTGCAATTAACCATAGGCAAGACTGCTCTGCAATTTGTAGCATGTTACAGGCCACCCTCTCAAACTCAGGAACCTCACATGGCCTTCCTGAAAACATTGGAGGATAAATGTATCTCCAAACACCATCATACTAGGTGACTTCAACTACCCTAATATAGACTGGGAACACTACTCAAGCCCAAACACTCTAGCCCAAAGGTTCCTGGAGTTCATAAACTCAAATGCCATGGAACAACTAGTCACCATCCCCACAAGAGGAGAAAACATACTTGATCTCATCATCACGAACATGGGATCACAATGTTCAACACCGAAGTATACCCCTCACAGGTGAGATCAGATCATAAACTACTCTCGCTGGAGGTCCCCATCCCGCACCCACCTGAAATAAAAAAAGACCACAGTGAAAAACTTCTCAAAAGACGACTTCACACTTCTAAAACTAGTGTGGTCTCCTTTAAGGCCCCTGAGCCAGTGGTAAACATTACTCAAACCGCTGAATCACTTACAAATGCCTTCTACCAGCACCTACAGGACTGCATGGATCAGGCAATCCCAAACAAAACTAAGACTCTTTGTACCAAAGGCAAGCGTCCAGTCTGGTGGACCCCAGCCATAAACAAGCTCTACAACAAAAGGAGGAAGCTACTACAAGATAGAGCAAAATCCTTGAAAGGTAAGACACCTTTGATCATTATAAGTAAAAACTAAGAGCTCTCATAAAATCATCCAAGGCAAATTTTGAGAGAAAAATCGCCAAGGACTCAAAAGACAATCAAGGCCTTCTTTAGCTATGTTAGAAACCTAGGAGGAAACTCCCAGATATGCTCAGAATTAGTTCAAAATGATGTGAAGATTACTGAACCTACACACATTGCCAGCATACTGGCTGACAGGTTCAGTGCAAACTTCTCCCCCCACTCCCCCCAAAAGGAGAGATATCTATACCAGAGGATTGTAGCCCCCAAACATCTCCAACGCCCAGGTGAGAACTGCTCTCTCCAAGGCAAAAACACAGCATCCATGGGACCAGATGGTGTCCCCGGCTGTGTGCTCCACGAACTCAATGAGGAATTAAACCCGCAGTTAGGACAGCTGTTTAATCTTAGCCTCACCTCGGGATACGTACCCAAGGAGTGGCGACGGCGACTGTGGTCCCACTTCACAAGAGCGGTGCCTCCACCGACCCTGGAAATTACCGTCCCATTAGCTTGACAAGCCTTATCTGCACAGCCATGGAGAGGATCATAATGGAACTCATAAATAAAGACATAGGGAACTTGCAGACTTTGGATCCAACCCAGTTTGGCTTTGTCAAAGGCAGATCATGCCTTTTAAACTTGGTTGACTTTTTCGAGACAGTCACCAAGGCCATTGATGAGGGAAAGGCAGTCCATACAGCCTACCTCGACCTGGCAAAGGCCTTCGACACAATACCCCACTCAGGTATCATCGAAAAACTCATCAGCTTGAATGTAAACCCATACATCACCAGATGGGTTGCAAATTGGCTAAGTGACAGAACCCACAGGGTCAGAGTTGCTGGAGCCATGTCATACTCAAAGCCTGTCACAAGTGGTGTCCCACAGGGCTCAGTCCTGGGTCCACTCTTGTTCAGCATCTACTTTTCTGAAGTACAAGCAAACACAGGAGGGTTATGGCTGACAAAGTTTGCAGATGACTGCAAACTGGGCGCCATAGTCGAAAACACATCTGACACAGATATCCTTCAGAAGGGCCTCGCAGAAACGGATAACTGGTGCCAGAGCCATGGCCTAAAGTTAAACACCAAGAAATGCATAGTCATACCCTTCGGGAAAAACAAGGTTACCCCTAGCTACCATATAGGTGGCAATCCACTGAGCACAGAAGTCGTCATCAGGGATCTGGGGACCCTGGTTGACAGTAGCCTTTCGTTTGACACTCATGTTGCTAAAGTAGTTAGGAAAACCTTCTACATTGCCCACCTGATCATGAAGGGATTCACATCTAGATCAAGGGAGGTCATCGTCCCCCTGTACTCATCACTCATTAGATCTATGATTGAGTACAATGCCCCATTCGGAATGTATCTGACCCGACACCTGCAGCAGCTGGAAAGGCCCCAAAAGTTCCTCACCAAAAGGATAAAGGGTCTCAAAAATATGTCTTATGCTGCCCGACTGAAAGAACTCCAGCTCTATTCAGTCTCATACCACTTGCTCAGAGGTGACCTGTGCCTGACATATAAGGCCATGTCAAACCCAGATTTGATGAATATGCTTCACCTCAAAAATCTAGATCCCTCAGAACCACAAGGGCGGAGACTTAAACCTTGACACGGTTATTAATAGAACGTGCTGGAGGGACAGATTCATCACCCAGAGACTCCCTATGCTGTGGAACAAAATCCCGGTACATGTGAGGCAGAGCACCTCGCTGGCCTTGTTCAAGAGGAATCTTGACCAATGGATGGGAGATCGCAGATATACCCCAGGGATTACTTCAGTGTCACTGCTTGACAGAGGCACAGCAAAATAATAGGCATAGTTTTATTCAAACTAAAGGGGTGGCGAAAGCCACATAACTATGGGCTAGGCTTATAAATGCTCTTGGGCAGATAGCCTAGTATGAACCTATGAACCTTGGGCCAATAGCCTAGTACCTACCTATGAACCTATTACTACTGGTCATCTTCCTTATCACCTCCGACACCCAACCCTGGTCTCTGGCTCATGTTCAAGGTATTCCTGAATATATATATTTTTTTGTTTTAGCCAGATCCTGGTCTTTTTTTTTTTGGTTCAATTATTTTTCTTTGATACGGTAGAGAAGGTTTTACTGACAAGTTCTCTTTATGGGCTTTGATATTGTCAGAAGAGAAGCAGCATCAAATTCAGCTTGCTGAGTAACTCTTTGCTGGGTAAAGTTTATTACCACTTTAGACTTTTCTGCATCCGAAAAGTTCTTTGATCCTCTGGGGGGAAAAATAATTAAAAAAAAAATGAATATCGCAACTTGAATCTCGAATCTTGACGCTCAACATCCCCTGACTGCAGGGATAAACTTGCTTCTGTTATGCCTGGTGTACAGTGAATAATCAGTGTGATGTTGTATCTGTCTGCCTCACCATGTATTGTGTCAGATCCAATTGGATCTGAGGCAGGCAGATCAGAATCATCCACTCCAAAAGCTTAACCGTTCCTCCCATAATGCACTGCATACCTAAGCATCTTCACATTTCCTTTGCCACTTCCATGTTCAGAATTGCTCTAGCAAACTCCATGCAGCAATTATTTTTTTACTGTTTTGCTGTTTTTCCTCCACTCTGTTTTAGTGTTAGTTTCTAGTGCTGAGTTTTCATGGTTTTTAGTAATATTTAGCTTTGCTTTGGTTCATTTTTCAGTGTGGTTGTGAACTTGGCTGCCATTTTTGGTAGGTGGCAATAGTTGTACATTTTCTGGTTTCATTGTGGGCTTTGGTTTTCTAATATTTTCAAAAAAGTGCTCTTAGTATTGATTAGTATATTTATAAGATTTATCTACTTTGAGGTTTACACTTAACTAATTTTCTGATGGTATTCCTATTTGGCTGGTGTTATTGCATTATGGATAAGACCTCTGGATTTAAGAAGTGTCTGGGATGTGAGCATAGATTTCCCTTCTTTCCCAGAACACAATTTGACAAGTATGTTTATTGCCTTGGTGCTAGCCATTTGGAAATAGATTGCCAGACTTGTACAGCCTTTGGAGCCAGAGCACTGGCTGACCATTAAGCTAAGTTGGTCTTAAAAGATTTACTCCCACTCTTTTCCTTTTGGCCTGTCCAGGCTGCAGTGTCCCTTTCTCCTACCATGTGGTCTGTGGATAAGGGGAAGGAAAAGGAAAAACTAAGGAAAAAGACTAGGGGGAGAAAGACAAGAAAGGGTAAAGGAAAACAAGGCTGTTAAACATAAAAAATTAAAATAGACTTAAGTGGTAGCCAGATCCAAAGGCCCCCAGGCCCTCTGCACTTCCATTTTTTTCATCTGGCATCAGTACTATGCCAACGACTGCTTCCATTACTGCTCATTTGTTCATCAAATCCAACCAGGTTCCACATTTGGACATTGAATCCACTGCTGTCTCCAGCTTCAGAATATGGTCAAATCCCTTCTCCCTTTGTGGCTGTTACCCTAGAGCTGAGTTGTTTCTGCAGTCTGCACCTCTTCTGGTCCAGGCATCCCCCTTTCAGATGCTTGAGGTTGTCTGTCTGTCTCAACCCAGCAAACCTACTTCTGTGTCTCCTTTGTAGTCTGCAAGGTCCACCAGGAGAGGAGTGTCAAGCAATCAATCGGATTTGGACCAGCTCATGTGAACCCCTCTCAAGGCCCACATGGAGTTGGAAATCATCCCCTCTTCCTCGGTTCAGATATTAGGGGAATCTTTTCCCACTGTCTTGACTTTTGTTGCTCCTTTTCTGGCCCACCTTTCAGTACTTGTGTACGTTGTTCCAGCACTATCCTGTGCCACTCCTTTGATAGTGTAAACAGTTTGGCTGTCTTTGTAGCTGACATCTGCTCTGATGCATTTGACTTAAGTCATTTCACAGCTAAATGTGTCCTAGAGCAGTGACGTTAGAGCCGAGGGTCCTGTGTTTGACTTTGAGGTTATTGAAGCCATCTGTGCCTTTGAGTCCAGGCATGGCTGGTTTGCCAGATGGAACAGAGTCCTTTCTCAAATCCTCTGATCTGACTTGCTCCCTTTTTGTTGTTCTGACCTCTGTGATATTTAACATCATAGGTAGGGTTTTGTCTTGGTCTGAGACTGGTGCTTCTCTTTCAGTGTCTGGATTAAGACCAGTAGCTTATCTGTCTAAACAGGGTCTCTGTTTCATAAGAATGTCTTCAAGACAGCCTGCACTGACAGACTTTGAGTAGCCCCAGAGCTGGAGCTCCCTGCTGCTTCCTTGTTCCCCTGGCCACTCCCTCTGGGAGGCACACAGGAAGAGCCAGTGTAAGAAGAAGAATCCCTCTCATAGGTTCATGGATGGGTACTAGGCTATCGGCCCTAGGGCCTATACAAGCCTAGCCAAAAAGGTACCCTGGCTTTCGTCACCCAAGAAAATTATTTTCTTGTGCCCCTGTCGAGCAGAGCCACAGAGGTGATCCCTGGGATGAATTTCCTATGTCCCATCCAGTCATCAAGATTTTTCTTAGAGTGCTAATGAGCTTTGTTTGATATAGATAGGTAGTTTGTTCGAGTATGGGAAGTCTCTGGGACAGGAATCTATCCCTCCAGCATGTTCTGTTTATTGTGGTGAGAAGGTTTAGGTCCCTAGAAGTGTGTAGCTCAGAGGGACTGGGATTTCTTTAAGTAGAGCATATCCAACAGCTTTGGGTTTGACATAGCTTTGTATGTTCGACAGAGATCATCTCTGAGTAGGCGATATGTGACGGAGTAAAGCTGGAGTTTTTTGAGACAGTCTGCGTAGGGCATCTGTTTGAGGCTGGTAATCCTCTTTGTGAGGTATTTCTGCAGCCTTTCCAGTTGTAGATGTCTTGTGAGGTACATACCAAAAGGGGCGTTGTACTCTATAATGGGTCTAATGAGTGAGGAGTAGAGGGAACAATGACTTCCCTTTTCCTGGATGAGAAACCTTTTGTGATGGTGTGCCACGTAGAAGGATTTCCTGATTACTGTGGCAATGTGATTATCAAAGGAGAGACTACTGTCCACCTGTGACCAAAAGTCTCTTATCACACTTTCGGTGTTAGAGTACCAGCTATGTGGTAGTTCATGGGTACAGAGTTTTTACTAAAGGGGATGACATTGCACTTTTTGGCATTAGGCTTGAGGCTATGGCTTTGACACCAGGCATCTGTCTCATTGAGGCCCTTTTGTAGGATGTCCACATCGTTAGGAGTTTGTTATGGCTCCTAGTTTACAGTCATCTGCAAACTTCGTTAGCCAAAGACATTCTGTGTTAGCCTGTACTTGAGAAAAGTAAATACCAAACTGGAGAGGACCCAGGACTGAACCCTGTGGTACTCCACTTGTCACTGGTGTGAAGTTGGATTTGGAGTCTGCTACTTTCACAGTGTGTGTGTTCTGTCAGTGAGCCAGTTGGCAACCCATCTTGTGACATATAGGGATTTATACCGAGTTTAGTGAGTTTATCTATAATTCCAGAGTGGGGGATGGGGTGTCTAAAGCCTTGGCGAGATCTAGATAGGTTGTGTGAACCAAATTACCCTAGTCTACAGCTTTGGTGACTGCTTCAAAGAAGTCTATCAGGTTTAGTAGACATTATCTGCCTTTTCAAACCCGAACTGGGTGGGGTCCAGAGTTTGGAAATTACCAATGTCTTTGTTTATAAGTTCCATGATAATATGTTCCATGGCCTTGCAGTCCAGGCTCATTAGGCTAATGGGGCGGTAGTTCCCGGGCTCCATGGTGGCTCCCCCTTTATGGAGTGGGATAACCGTCGCTGTGTGCCATTCAGTGGGCACAAAGCCTGAGGTGAGGATTCAGACCATGATAAAGGGGAAGGATACCCCTAAACCTCCCAGTGAGGATGCTTCTCTTTTCAATCTCCTGGATTTGATATGGCACTGGGGGGGGTGGGGGGAGTTGCATCATTGAAACTGCTTCCCTGGAGAAGTTTGTCTTTCCTAGAAATCTTGGGTGTTGGCCCATTCACATCTTGGATGGTAACCCTTCAGACATGCTTGTTGACCTTGCGTCCGACAGGGATTGGAGAAACATGTAGTGGTGTCTATTCCCTGCAAACCCAATAAGATGCTGGTTCCTCCCAAGGACAGGTCTTTTTGAGCAAAGGACCCCTAGTGGATGCTGTTGTCATTGCTCCAGCCCCCATGGAGGAGATCTTTTTGGTCCACTCTTCAAACAGGTAGTCAAAGTTACTAGACCACTTTGGAAAGCTCACTTACACTTCAGCCTCATTTGCTCTTCTTGTGCTGAATTACATGGCATATCTGACTAGGCTTCAGAGATACGATTTCTGAAGTTACTAAGTCAGTAGCATCTCAATCCACAGGAGAGTCCTGTAAGACCTTAGCGACTCAGATTTCCACTACTCAGTCCATCTCAAACTATCCATGAACCTTATCTGAAGTGTAGAATATAGTACAGCTTGTGGAGCAGGCACCAGCATTGCTGTTAATCGTAATGGCTAGATGCACTTCAGTAACCTCATAGACTACTTATAGTGCTCCCCTTGATGGGACCACCTTATTCAGTCAGAGTTAAGGATACTTTGACTATGAGCGAGCAGGGAGGGCAAGACATCTGTGTCATCACTAGGAACAAACTGGGACAAAATATCTGCTATGGGAATGTGCTTTTCCACCCTACAGAGTTCCTTCTCTAGGAACCATAGTGTGAGAAGATAAAAATAAAAATAAAATAAATTCTCCCTCTGCTGCGGTGAACTGCCTAGAAAACAGTAAAGAAAACGACAGTTGGTTCACCAGAGCTAACGTCCTGCAATGATGCAAATGCGTCTCAAAGGAAGTCCAACAGTAAAAAGTTGACGTAAAACTAATGAAGGCAAAATTAAAAATAAAATGAAGACAAAATAAAAGTCCCTTGGTTAGTACGATAAGCACTTTCGATAAAATCTTCCTCAGATCGTTTTACGTCAACTTTTTACTGTTGGACTTTGATGCATTTGCATCATTGCAGGACGTTGGCTCTGGTGAACCAACTGTCGTTTTCTCTCTAGTGTGAGAAGATGTTCTTCCGTAAAGTGCAACAGTTTTCCCAGGATGCTCCAGCTGGTGGTGCCCCTGAGGCTCAGAGGGGTTATTTTAATGGATGCTGCCTTAGGGACATCGGTGGCCTGCAAAATCAGGGCTTCAGGGAACCCTGTCATTGGAAGCTTTTCTACCACTTCTGAAAATTTGCCCAGCTGTTGTCTTCTGGAAGCATTCAAGGGTGAGAAGGCTTGGCTCTCCACCCAAAAGCTTTGAAGGCCATCATATAAGATTCCTGGGCATTCTTTCCAGAAGCTAAATGATGCCTTTTCGTGCTATTGCAAAATCAAGACCAAAAATCCTTTCTAGACATGCCATCCCATACCATCAGAGAAGGGCGATGGTAGCAGACGTTTGAAAGCTGTTCATGAAACTAGTCATCCATGAGGTCCAATCAGACAAAATCGGATCTGCAGTCTATTCAATATTTTTTGTTGCTAAAGAAAAGCTAGGACCTCAGGTCATTCTAGACTTAAGCAAGTGAAACCATTTTGTCAAACAGACCAAGTTTCAGATGGTGTCAGCACACACTATTCTGCTTCTACTGAGGTGCTTCAACAAAGTATTAGTTTAAGGGTGTGCACACTTATGCAACCAGCTTATCGTACATTTATTTTTTTATATTTTTCCCCTAACAGATATATAGATTTATTTTTCAATTGAATTGTACAGGTTGTATGTAACATTAAAGATGGGAAAGTTTTGAAATAATTTGTTGTGGCTAATTTTTTTATGTCACAAAAACCTGGCATTTTAACTGGGGCGTGTTAACTTTGTATATCCACTGTATAGGTGTTGGATTTTTTTCTCTCCTGGCCAAATTTTCGGCCGGTGTGCCCTTTACATTTATAAATCTTGCTTCTGAAAACTAGTCCAGCTGCTTAATTGTACTTTAATGTATTCTTTTCCTTCCAGTTTTCTGATGTAGCAGAAAATCTCAGTTTTTCACTGTGTTTTCCTGTCTTCTAAGTTTATCATTTTAAACAGCTGTTCCTGAGAAAACTTCATATTCAGACAGTCTCTTTTTTTCATTTCATTGTCTGATTTCTGCAGTCTTAAACTCATCAGAATAGCGACTTAAAGCTTACACTATTTTTTCCAGTCTTTCGTCTCTCTCTCTCTCTCACACACATATACCCTTCTCCAGTTTCTCACTTATTTAAACTGCTTTGAATGCATTTGATTTATTGCCCTCAAACACTAAGCCATCTCCTGTACTAACACTGAAATCTTAAATGTGTTTTGTTCAACAACTGCAAGATTCTTTCTACACCAGAGTATTTTTCTTCTGTTTTTCTAGTTTTCTCTTTCTCCAGATTTCTTCTTTGCTAACATCCAGCCATTATAGTGACTAGCCAGTAATTGAATTTTACATACACCTTTAGCTTTTACTGGCTTTACATCTCTCCTTCAGATTAGAGGAGCTCTTATTGACCTGTTCTTCAGAGTGCAGCCATTTTGGAATCCTTGCCAGACAATTGGTATTAAAACAGATTTATGTAACTGATCTTTTACTTTTCCTTCCTGAAGAGAAGATAATGATGGTGATTGTGAGGTTTTTAGGTCATGAATCTGTTTATATTTTCAATATTTGAAGATTTTTTTAATTAAGGTAAAACATGAGTACTTATACATACTTGACTTCCAGATAATATCCCACCAGACTGCCACCAAATTAATGTGACGTCACTTACTATCTTGGGTCAGTAACTAAGGAGCTTCACTCCTTAGTACTGACTCTAGTGTGACTGTCACTTAAACAGGAATAATATTTCACAATATTCCCCTAAGAGCACAACATGAATATGCTCTACCGCCTGGTACTGGACTGTATACTTCTGTCCACCCGTAATATAACTGCTTATTACACACTTCAGAGCAGTGTGTTTCAGTTTAAGACCTCTGATGCACTCACTTTAAATAAATGAAATCTCACATATCCAAACACTTCTGAGAAAGTCTGACACACATTTCCAGCTGTGTCCCTTCCCCAAAATAATATGGAAATGTTGCCACAAATCAGTGTCTTCATGCCCTTCTAAAGGGGTGTCCAATTATGAAAATTAGATATTAAAACAAATAGTAGCAAATGACCTAAGCAAGCCAGGCTTGTGGTGTGGCCTGGGAAGTTATCAAGGCATGTATAAGCACTCTCACATCACTAAAGGAAAAACACTGATAGTCCAGCCACAGTGCAAGTTAATAAAACAATATTTAATATTGAGCAACGTGATTAAAAATATAAAACGGTAATTCCCAGTAAACAGACAAAAGTCATCGGGAAATCAGTACTGCGGGATGTTTGTCTTTTCGGCTTTTCCCAGTTAAGTGTCACCACAGCGGAACTCCGGTCCGCTAATGATTGGCAGTAGCTTTTTTATGGTGCCGAGCCAGCCCGATGCCCAACCTTCAGCGAAGGCACGCCCATTCATGCATGTTTTTCAGAGGCCACTCTACCGCGGGGAGGACATGCAGACTCCACACAGAAGGCACTCCAGCCATGAATCGAACAGGAGAGCCTCTTGCTGAAACGCTACAGCTGTACCACTGCTGCTGCAGGATAAAGATCCAATATTCAGGAAAAACTCTTACTGATCTAGCTGATTAGTTATAATTTCTTAACCAACTAAAGAATACTATCCCTGATCTAAACGAAATTACTACAAAAGAGCAAAGGCAGGCTTACAGTTCTTGGTGAGTCCTTTTTTTTGGGGGTGTATCCACTGTACAGTTCAGCTGTCAACTGTAACTGACTACAGTAGCCTTGTTTATAGGCTTGCCTGTCAACTGTTACAGTTCTAATTTTCATTTCATATTTTTAAATTCACCCAACAGCTGTTTTTTTTTTAAATGTTCCTTCCTGTCCTTCAGCTTCTGACAGTAACACACAGCAGCATCAACATTCTGTTGACATCATCTGCTGAGCAACTGAATCTGAGACAGTTTGTCTTTAGAATCTCTTCACAAACGTGCAGTTAGAAATGTAAAAAGACATTGTTCAAGTCTTTAAAACATTCTGTTCAAACAAATCATAAATCAACATGTAAGAGCGTATTTACAATATCATAGCTAGTCATGCTGACATATAATACACAGGACAATCTGAAATTGTATACAAAACTTCAGCTAGGCATGCTAGCACAGATGACTGTGTCTAATTTCTTCACACATGCAGTCGCCAGCTCAGAAGTCTGTAAATTGTGAGTGCTCCATGGATAGGCCAGATCTGTCCTTTAAACTCAGTGCTAACCCAGGTAATGTAGTACTAATTGTATCTTGACCTGATACCACATCTTACTTGTTGGAGTGTGCGAGAAGGTGAGGTGCAGAACAGGTTTGGTGAAGGTGAACCATTTTAAGCACTTTGAACATAAAAACTGTTAATTATTCGGTACATATGATTACTTATGAAGGTTCAGTCATAAGGCAAATTCATGGAAAATTACTAAATTAACAAGTTCTATGGAAAAACTGTGCAGTTAACTAAGTCATTTGATAGAATTGTTCTACATACTCTAGTGGTCATGATCGGAACAATAAAAAGACATGAATGGAACAAACCTGAAAAAATTCCAGAGGATATTAAAGTTCAAATTCTGTTTCAAGCAGTCTCTTCTCTAGTCAGCCTTCTACTAAAATTTATATTTGCAAAAAGCAGTTAGACTTTGTATCTCTTAGTTCATCTGGTCCAGATAAACCATCCACTATTTGTGACATCTACACAGGAGACAATGAACCTGTAAAGCAAATTCTTCCTTATAATCTTTCAGAAAAAGAAGCAACCTCTTCTGCTATCAGGTTTCAGATGTGTATTAAGTGTGCTCCCTTATGCAGTACTAGTAGTTTTCTTTTTCCCTAATTTATAATCCTGTGAATGCTTATGAGTTTCTCACTGCCCTCTTATCCTGTGATTGCTTGTACTTTCAAATCAATAGTGTACTTCATGACAAATAGTGCTAGTGAATGACTTTGCATGGTAGAAGCTATAATGTCTCATTCTGTAATTCATGAATAAATAAATGTGAATTTCCAAAGTTTGATTACTTCTACCTCAGCTTACTGTGCGACGTTGAGCAGACATTCCTCCCAGGTTGTCCTTGAAAAGGTACACTGCTGCTCTGAGGACTTACCTAGCTAATAAATATATTAAAAAAGTAGTTACAATTTTTTTTGTGGGAACATTAAAATGGTTATTTGCCATTCTCATGAAAGCCTTGCCCTTTCTAAGCATCTATGTGCTCTATAGTGCTGCTGTTCTGTTGAAAAGCAGTGGTTCGTATTTCCAAACCAAATACAATATAACTTTTTCTACCAGAGTGTTTATAATTAGTTCTAGCAGACATTACTGTCTTTGGACATTTTAAGTGACAGTGGAGACAGACATCTTTTTAAATTGAAAATAGAGAGATCATTTAATTATAGTCAGTGCTGTATTTAATTCAGTACCAAAGCCTAACCTGTATTTTAGTGCAACTAAATGGCAGTGTTTTATTTATTATAGTTAGATTGCATCTCACTGCCAACATACTATCCCAAATTAGATCTGTAGTTGAATTGTGTTCCTTTATCTTGCCAATAACTATCAGGGAAATGGTTTATTTAGAGAGTTTATATATAAGGGTTTTAGAAAATCCATTGCATATTGAAAAACAGCAAACCACTCTTTTACTGACCTTTGTAGTTGCAGTTACACAAGCGTTATTTTCATAATATACATTCCTCGTGGCTAGAAAGGTGTTTTGTAAAAAAGTATTTACATGTTTAGTGTGGAGATGAAAAACACATGTACTGTACACCTAGAGCATGATCTTCTCATTTTCTAAAAGTAATACATTTTCATGTAATATTTCTTACCAGGATTCCAACATATGCTTGTTTTTGTTAAATATAGGCATATGTATTAGCTTAGGTCCACTAAGGTTATTGCTTGTCTTTTAAAGTACACAAGCATGTATTGGTCATTGATGAAAAGCAGAGAGGTTCTTTCAATTGTTTTTTTTTTTTTTTTTTACTTATTTTAAATTTGAATTGTATTAGAGCACATACTCTAAGGAAATGCTTCCTTATTAGCATTGTAAGAACTTTTTAAAGCATCATTGGTACAGATTCATAGGTAGACAAGTTTGGGATCCAAGCCCTTGAGAGTTTTACTGCCACTGAACAGTACATTTTGAAGCTTTCAAGGACCAATGGTCGGCTTGTGCTGCTGTTCTTAATGGGGAGATAAGTCTCGTTGGGGGTGACCTTCCATTCAATAATTTTTATTTATTAATATTTTCCTCTTCAGGAAAGTTATTTTAAAATTAGGAGTTTGTTTTAATGGAGTGTTACAGGACTGTACTGTACTTCTAAATGGGCATGCTTTTTTATTTCCTGTCCGTCTAAAGGTTGTTTACAGTAACTGAAAACCATTTTTTTCCTGTGGAGAAATTGTTTATTTTACTTTGTGGTGCTGGCAGAGTGGTTTAAAGTGTTTTTTTACTGTGTCTGTAAAAAAAGCAACTTGTAAAGACCTTTTAGTTTTTTTCTTTGGGAAAAGAGGTGCCATTTTCAGGTTGACTATGGAACAATCTGTCAGTCCTTCTTCCAGTCACATAAAGAAAAAGTTAAACAGCCTTTGCCATCACAGCAACCTAGCAATTTTTCTCAGCCGCAGGTGGATGCCTGCTGTGGCCATTAGTTGTACCTCAGACCACTCCTGTTTTAACCTGGATCCCTGTGATGTAGCACCTACAGCTACTATCGACCCCTGTGGGTTAGCCACATCGCCTGCGGCTGTTGGGGTCCCTCAATGGGCAAGAAAGAGACACTCTTATCAGTCCTGGGAGAGGAAATAGGAAAGGCTTCCCTGTTTTGTCAAAGTGTTGTGCCCATCCCTGGGGAAGCTGGTGCTGCCATTAATAACACTGTTGGGCCCCATTTTTCCTGTCCAAAAGAAACATAAAACTAAGCATGTGTCTGCTCCTCAAATTTCCTCAGAGAAGAGTACTTCACTGGGTTTGGCTGAGAGTTTAATTCAGGTTGTTTATCCTTGTAAAGTAGTTTCTGATCAAAGAACACAAGACTGCCTTTCCTGAAAGGATTCAAGATTCTGAATCCACACAGGAAAATGAAGAGACAGATGCAGGCTTTTTTCCTCAGATTTCTGATTCAGACTCCGAGGAGAACTCAGTTTGACTCCCCACTGTAGGAGGGTTCTCTTTCTCTGTGACTTCTAGAATGTGCAAGTATTTTCAGTGGGAGAACACTGAGGTTTCTCAGTCCCTCGGAAAATTCTATGAGCCATTTCAGAAAAAAATTCCAGAATCCATTCCTGTGTGTGTGTGTGCGTGTGTGTGCGCATGCGTGTGTGTGCGTGCGTGTGTATATGTGTGCGTGTATGTACGTGTGTGTGTGTTACTACATGCAATTTTCCTCACAAACCACTGGCTGCCCCTAAAAAGGCAGATCAGATGTATGAAGTTCCTCAGTTTTTAAACACTCTTCCCAAACCTGATCCAGCAGTTGTAGCTTTAGTTAATTATTTTCGGCTAAACTCTTAATTCCAGTCCTATTCTTTCTGATAAGAATGGAAGGATTATTGATAAGTATGGGGAAAAGTGTATGCTTCTGCAACTTTGATTTTCAAAATTTTGAATTATCAGACTCATGTTAAGGTTTGTTCTGACTAATTTTAAGTGTTTGGGGAGTATATTGTCTGCAGTTATTTCTTGTGAGGAAAAAGCTGCTTTACATTTAAACTAATTCTTTTCGGTCACTACTCATTGTTTGCAGTGTGTATATATGACTGACACTTCAAGAGCTACGGCCACTGATATTGTTTTGAAGAGGTGTGCATGGCTGCATTTTCAGAACCTCCCATATGATATAAATTAGATTTTAGATTCTTTCTTTGGATAGAGATCTGTTATGTGTTGGCTCTTAGGATGCAGAGGTGATCAGAAAGTTTTAGCTCTTCTATTTCTAATTTTCCAAGGGATTCTGTCAACTCCTCAACCAATTTTAATAAGAAACAAAATAAACTGTCTCAAAATGCAGGTACATAGATGTTTAAGAAAAAAATGGCTAGGGGGTACTATGCAGAATTACAGAAACTCCCAAAACCAAGAACAGTCAGTAAAGTCAGAATGGCCATTTAAGAAAGTTTCTTCCTCCCTCTCATCCTGGCCCCCCTTTTGCTCTTCCAGAAAGTCTGAATCTCCACTTTTCTCTTTGGCAACAGATCATTTCAGACAAATGAGCTCTGCAGATCATTCGTCAAGGTTACAGATGGCAGTGGGAGGAAATTCTTTCTTTCCAGGGGGTGATTCTTCATCCTCCAGACTAGACTCTTGTTTCCACCATGCTTTCATCACGTCTTCCCAGGGAGTGATAGAACAATTTCCCATTTCCCAGGTGGGAAAGGAGTTTTATTCAAGGATGTTTTTAGTGCAAAAGAAAGAAAATGCTTAGATACCAGTTCTGGATCTTTATTTCCTAAAACTGTCTGTGGTAGTGCTCAAATTCAAATTTGTCACTTTGCAACCTGCTACCTCCTCCTCATTCAAGTTTCCTTGTAACATTAGATTTAAAAGATAGTTCTCACATTCGTACTCGTCCAAACTTCAGGAGTTTAAGGTTTTGTCTTCTGGATGATATCAGTTCTCTTCCTTACCCTTTGTACTAAACACTACACCAAGAGTGTTCATGAAGTGTCTAGCTCCAGTTATAAATCCACAAAACCACTGAAGTGAGGCCAAGTGCATGGTCTGAACCAACGATACAAAGCCAACCAAAAAAGTCAAGCACAAATGGAGTGGATTAAGAAATGACTTTTATTGCATAAAAAGTGGCTAACCCAAATCCAACAAACTGGTTTTGGCTCCAAATAGCCTTCCTCAATGTTAATCCATACAAATACACAAAATGTTTAAATAATACATCCTAAATTGCCCATGTCTTCCTAATGGTGTATGCCAATTTAACTTTGCTCATTCAAGCCAGGTTTAAAGAGAGCTCCCAACCTTTACTATCCAGCCTGATTCTTTTTCATTGAGTTTGGTATGCCACCCTGCCTTGCACATTCTATTCCCCGGAATTTTATCTATGATGGTAAATTGAAATTTGACAGTATGGTGGGTTAAGGTATGTTTGTAAAGAGCATTTGTGAGCCTTTTATTCCTCATGCCACTTAAATGCTCACTGATCCTAAATCTTAGTGGACGTGAAGTTTTTCCGGCGTAAAAGGTAGAACAAAAGCAACTAGCTAAATAAATAACCCAATTGCTACTGCAATTGCCCATAATGTTGATTGTGTATATTTTGGAATTATTGCTGCTGATAAATTCCTTAGTTTTACACGTGTGCACATGCACTACAATGTCCACAAGGGACGCTGCCTGTCAACCTATCTCCAAATAAAGTAGTTTGATGAAAATTTATAGGTGGAGCCCATCTTGTAATGAGTGAGATATTAGTTGATTGTCCTTCCCCCTACTATATGAATATAAACATTGAGGGGGGTGAATATTGGCCAGTCGCTCATTGGCCAACAAAATATTCCAATGGTTATTTATAATATCTCGAAATCCGTTTGTGTTATGACCATAGTTGGTAACCAAGCGGATATTCTGAGATGTGTTTTTATCCAGTTTCTCAAGTTTGGTCGATATTGTAGCAGGTTCTCATGATCAGATCTAGCAGCATGCATACTGGCACCATGTATGGTTCCCACCTGGTATCCCCTGCTGAGGAATCTGTTAAATAAATCATTTCTCCCAGAATTGTAAGCTTGATTAATGGAGCAGATGCGTTTGATACGCAAAAATTGAGATTTTGGTATATTGCGAATAATATGGGGTGGATGATGTGACTGGTAGGGTGAAGCAAAGTGTTGAATTGGGGAAATTTTCTGAAGGTTTCAGTCTGTAGTGTATTATCTGAATCCCTACTTATAAACACATCCAAAAATGTGATCTTGTTCATATCCCAGTTCAAAGTAAAATGGATGCCCCATTTATTTTTGTTTAGGTAGTCAACAAATTCCAGTACATAGGAGGCATTCCTTTTCCACACCATCCAACAATCATCTAAAAAGCGACACCAGATGTCCATATTATCCAAAAATGAATTGTGGGATGTATCATAAATTAGCTGCTCCTCTATGTATCCCATGAACAGGTCTGCATAAATGGGGGCAAAGGATGCTCCCATTGCAGTGCCTCTGACTTGCCAATAGCATTCATTCCGAAAATAGAAAACATTTTTAGTTAGAATGTGTTCTGTAAGACAAGTTAGCAGAGTCTTAAAACCTGGTGGATAGAAGTTCGCTTTATCTAACCAATATTGTATAGCTTCTAAACCTGCCCAGTGGGGTATGTTCGTGTAAAGGGCTGTCACATTCAAGGTGCAAAGTAGCCAACTTGGTTCAAGTTGGGTGTCCCCAATGATTTGCAGCTTACAATTCTGGGAGAAATGATTTATTTAACAGATTCCTCAGCAGGGGATACCAGGTGGGAACCATACATGGTGCCAGTATGCATGCTGCTAGATCTGATCATGAGAACCTGCTACAATATCGACCAAACTTGAGTCTGGACCTGACGAATGATGATAATGGTTTAAAATATTTTGTGAGGAATGCTGACAATGGTTCTGTTAAAGACACCTTACCCCAAACAGTCTGTCTACCTGGTGGTTCCTTAGGATCTTTGTGTATTTTGGGTAATAAATATAAGTATTGTGGTGTGGGGTCGGGAACTGTAAGATGATTAGTTTCCTGTGTAATAATGCCTTCTTCATGTGCCAGTTGTAGAAACTGGTTTCTCTCTTTCTTAAACTTGAAAGTCTGGTCCAGATGCATATGCACGTAGAAAAGGCCATTAGATAGTTGTTTCTCGGCCTCCCTATGGTATTGGTCCCAATCCATCACAACTACAGCCCCTTCCTTGTCAGCTAGTAAAATAACTAAGTTGTGATTATTGCTAAGTTTAGTTAAAGCTACATGTTCAGCTTTGGTTAGATTCTGTTTAGTATTGGCAAAAGTCCTATCATGAAAATGTCGATCTTTGAGAACGCATTCCCTAAACACCGAGACATGTCTGTCCATGGGTGGCATAAATTGTGACTTGCGAAACTGGAAGTCAGTAAATCTGAGTTTGATCACCTTCTGAGAAAAGCAGTTTCAGGTTCAAAATTCTGCAAAAATCATTTACATCATTTACCTAAACATGTTCTTTAACAAAGAAGGCAGGAACAAAATTTAGTTCCTTATTCAGCAACTTTATTTCATTGTCTGTGAGATTGTATGACGAAATGTTATGTACATTGTTATTACTTATGATAACATTTGGTTCAAGTTGCTCTATGTTGTGTATTGGCCCTGTGCTTCCTACCCCCCTGTGTCTTTTGACCCTAAAGGTTCATTCATTGGTTTCCTCTTAGCTACTGGGGACTCTTGAATGGGGATAGAATCTGTGTCAGTGGCAGATGATGATTCCATCACCAGAAATGGTCTCTGAAAACTCAGTTCTATTCCTTAGAATCTACATGGGTCTTTTCCTTTTTTTAATGTGCCTTTGTGTGGTGTCTTGAAAACGAACATTTCTTTGTGTATTAAATGGTTTCCCTTTTTTATAGTCATTGACATCCCTATTAAATTTGTCAGTCTTTTTCTTCTTAAGTTGTTGCTCCAATTGTGATAAATCTTTGGCTAGAGTGTTCAAATGTCTGTTGAAAGTTGCTTCCCCCTTCATAAACTTTGGCTTCCTCACAGATTTGTTTAACCTCTAAAATATATTTATCTATTACACGTTCATGGTGTGTACTGAGGGCCTCCACAAATAACATGGATGCCTGATGTTGGGCTTGGGCCCAATCCTGAGTGAGTTGTTCATCTATCTGACTGACCAAGGGTTGCTTTTTTACTCTAAGCCCACGTGGGGTAATGTCCTTAACCTTATATGCTTTAAAAAGCCTTAGGTGCCAAATATGAGATCTCAACATCTTCATGCTTTTGGTTAATCTAGAAAATATCAGAGTGCAGGGGTCTCCTATTGGCTTATTATTAGTCCCCAAGTCTTCTTGGCCTACTAGTGTTAAGCCAAAAATCCCTAAATCATGACGGTCTGCTGACAGACCTTCTAACAGTGTAATTAAATCCATATTATTGCCCTGCTGTGCTTCAAGGAAAATCCAAACCCAAATACGGTGCCTCCACAAATTTAGATCGATAATCAGATCTGTATCTGGAAAAGACACCTTCAACAAACCCTATACATCACTCAAAATGAGGTGAAAAGCACCCCTAAATAGAGCTATGGTTCTATAAATCTATAACTAAATAGTCTTGCAACATATGATTTGGCATGAGTTGGCCTGTATTATGGTCAACAAGGCATGTTCATTTATAGCAGAAAAGAATGTTCCTATAATTTTTGTGTCAAAACACTGGATAACCCAAATAATGGCCTCCCTGATGCTACAAAATTCCAAAAGATAGTACTTCAGTTAGGATTGTCCTTTAAGCTGACCTTCGTCTCTGGCTATGAATGTATATAGGTTTCAGCTTATTGAAACAAATACGTCCTAGAAAATAAAACTTTATATTAAGGACTTGTCTAAATATCTGAAACCATGCCACAAAACTTTGTATTCAAACGAACATGTCAAATGGTTGACATTCGTCTCTGCCTATATAGAGCAAAAGTTGCGAGTCAAAATGATATTCACAAATTCCTTAGATGAGCCAATTACCTAGGGTACCCAGTATGTTGATGTACAGCTAAATATTGCTGTAAGAATGTCCAAATTCAAAGATTACTAACAGAAACTTGCCTGGAAAGCCACATTTCAAATCAACTCACCAAAAAAAGGCAAAATCATTCAGTTTAAAATCCACAAAATATATATTCCAAAGTATTGATACAAATATGAATCCCATTCAGAGTAATAGCTATTTACAGGTCTAAAAATGGTTAGAATACACAAACATGGTTATTCCTGTGTACAAGTCCTTATACACACCAATGTATGGCTCATTAGTAATCACCATTACATGCAAAAAATAGCTGTTCCTGAGACCTATAAATCATGTTCTAAATCAGCTCGCATTGGTATAATATACAAGCAAGTTACAATGGCCCTGTTCATAAATACTCAACATAAAATGTCGTTTGTCATTAAAATAGATTGTTTCATAATATTCTATATTGCTTAGTCATAGTGCAAGCTAAATACACATTTGTCCAATGTTTTAAATGTCCAAGTACTTCAGTGCTGTTTATGACGAACAATTATTTGAATATGTAAAGATCTTGTTGGTACCTATTCACTTGTCAAAAGTAAATATAAAGTTCTCCTAGGGTTCGTATCTATACAAAAAAGAATTTCAACCACGTGTGACTCTCCAACAAAAAATGGCGTAATGTGCAACTCAGAGCCAAAATGTTTCTCTTATTATACAATAAATGTATTCAAAAAGTCACAATATATTAAGTGCAAGTACTCCGTTGGTGATGATAGACACCCAGCCCTTTGGAAGCCAGTAGGCAAACTGAAGTAATATTAATTTCACATGAGTCCCCATATCTCGAGTGCAAAAAAATGGCGTCCGTTCATTTGTTATTTCTTAATTTCTCTGTACTACGCACATACAATAGAACACTGGCCTAATAACGCTTCATATATTTGTTCATAGCAAGTTGGTCCATAAAGTTCCTCTAAACCAGGATTGTAATACCCCAGTCAACTCAAACAAGACGCACAAAAAATGTTGTAGTTTCTTATCGTTATTCCAAATCCCATGGGCTGCACCACAATAAATAAAACTATCTTTAAGTTATTCACCCTTGTATTGAGTAAAACTACAGTACCTGAAATGCTCCATGTAGCTTGAAAGCCAATTCGTCACCAAGCGATAATATAAAGTACCAGTCCTACTTTTTGGTTACGTAGATATTTAGCAGCCCTTGTACATTGCTTCATGAATAAAATAGCAGCCCAGTTCTTGAAGGTTAGTGTGTGCAAAAAATGACAGCAGTTCTGCCGTTGTTACAAAACCGACGTTCAAACAGGCAGCAAAATGAGCTTGTAATCCTTGTAGGGTGAGACGCCACTGCTAGATAATATTCACTCTCAAGAGCCCCCAGCGCTGGAACAAACAATGTAAATCCACAAAACCACGCAAGTGAGGCCAAGTGCATGGACTGAACCAACGATACAAAGCCAACCAAAAAAGTCCAGCACAAATAGAGTGGATTAAGAAATTACTTTTATTACATAAAAAGTGGCTAACCCAAATCCAACAAACCAGTTTCGGCTCCAAATAGCCTTCCTCCGTGTTAATCCATACAAATACACGTGTTCCTATTGGTGCATGCCAAATACTTTGCTCATTCAGGCCAGGTTTAAAAAGAGTTCCCAACCTTACTATCCAGCCTGATTCTTTTTCATTGAGTTTGGTATGACACACTGTCTTGCACATTTTATTCCCCTGTATTTTATCTATGATGGTAAATTGAAATTTGACAGTATGGTGGGTTAAGGTATGTTTGTAAAGAGCATTTGTGAGCCTTTTATTCTTCATGTCACTTAAATGCTCACTGATCCTAAATCTTAATGGACGTGAAGTTTGTCCGACATAAAAGGCGGAACAAAAGCAACTAGCTAAATAAATAACCCAATCGCTACTGCTATTGCCCATAATGTTGATTGTGTATATTTTGGATGTATTGCTGCTGGTAAATTCCTTAGTTTTACACATACGTGTGCACATGTACAACAATGTCCACAAGGGACGCTGTCTGTCAACCTATCTCCAAGTAAAGTAGTTTGATGAAACCATATCTCAATTTTTGCGCATCAAACACATCTGCTCCACTAATCAAGCTTACAATTCTGGGAGAAATGATTTATTCAACAGATTCCTCAGCAGTGGGTACCAGGTGGGAACCATGCATGGTGCCAGTATGCATGCTGCTGCAAGATCTGATCGTGAGAACCTGCTACAATATCGACCAAAACTTGAGAAACAGGATAAAAATACATCTCAGAATATCTGCTTGGTTACCACCTATGGTCGTAACACAAACGGATTTCGAGATATTATAAATAACCATTGGAAAATTTTGTTGGCCAATGAGCGACTGGCCAATATTCTTCCCCCTCAATGTTTATATTCGTATCGTAGGAGAAGGACAATCAACTCGTATCTCACTCATTACAAGAAGGGTTCCACCACTAATTTTCATTAAACTACTTTATTTGGAGATAGGTTGACAGACATTGTCCCTTGTGGACATTGTAGTGCATGTGCACAAACGTGTAAAACTAGGAATTTACCAGCAGCAATACATCCAAAATGTACGCAATCAACATTATGGGCAATTGCAGTAGTGATTGGGTTATTTATTTAGCTAGTTGCTTTTGTTCTGCCTTTTATGTCGGACAAACTTCACGTCCATTAAGATTTAGGATAAGTGAGCATTTAAGTGACATGAGGAATAAAAGGCTCACAGATGCTCTTTACAAACATACCTTAATGCACCACACTGTCAAATTTCAATTTACCATCATCGATAAAATTCCGTGGAAGAAAATGTGCAAGACAAGGTGGCATACCAAACTCAATGAAAAATAATCAGGCTGGATAGTAAGGTTGGGAGCTCTCTTTAAACCTGGCCTGAATGAGCAAAGTTAATTTGGCATGCACCAATAGGAAGACCTGGGCAATTTAGAATGTATTATTTAAACATTGTGTGTATTTGTATGGATTAACACTGAGGAAGGCTATTTGGAGCCGAAACCAGTTTGTTGGATTTGGGATGGCCCCTTTTTATGCAATAAAAGTCATTTCTTAATCCACTCTATTTGTGCTGGACTTTTTTTGTTTGGCTTAGCTCCAATTATAACCCATTGCAATCTACAAGGTATGCACATTTTTTCCATCTTTAAATAACTGGCATATCTTTGCAGAGGCTAAGTGTCAGGAATCTCTAGCTTGGGTGAGAGATCTATTACACAAGCTGGGATTCCAAGACAACATCCAGAAGTCTTTCTTGACTCCTCACAGGATTGTGTTTCTTGGATGTCCACTAGACACCACGTTGAGAGAGCTTTTCTAACACAGGAAAAAAAAATAGATCTATGGCTAGATCTATTTCTCAGGTTTTCCACTCTGACTTTGGTCACTGCGAGGGATTACCTCAGAATTTTGGGTCTCATGGCATCTATGATTCTCATGAAGTCCCCCTCACAAGACTCCACATGAGAAAGCTACATTGGTATCTGAAGTCTCTTGTCCCCAGTACCAACACCACTTGTGTTTTTGGATTCCAGTGCTGTGGTTTGTTACATGAGAAATCACTTGGTGGAGGCAACAGATGTCACTAAAGCCAGGTCTCCCCTTTCTGTCCCTCCTGTTCCAAGCAGTCTGTTACCACAGATACACCCCTGACTTTGCTTGGGTAGCAGTTTCAGGAGAGCAGGAGGGATAAAAGTGCAAGGTGTGTGGTACACCATAGACAGATGCAAGTGCATATATGTGTGTGTGTGTGTGTGTGTGTGTGTGTGTGTGTGTGTATATATATATATGTGTGTGTGTGTATATCTTTATATATCTATCACATATATATATATATATATATATATATATATATATATATATATATATATACACACACACAAGATATATATATACACACACACACACACACACACACACACACACACACACGTGTATAATTTCACAGCACAGTCTCACTGTACAGGCATCCTACATTCTCTCAGAGCAAAACTGTTTTGCAGACATGCTGAGCAGGACAAGAACAGACCCTCACAAATGGAAACTGAATCGGGGCTTTCCAAGATTTCATCAATCTGTGGGAGTTCCTCAAGTAGACCTGTTGCCTCTTTGAGTAATCACCTGTAAAGATTCTACTCTAGGACTCCATGCAAGAAGGCCATGGAAGACGGATGCTTTTTTTTCCCTCCCTTAGATAGGAATGTGCCTGTATGCTATTCCATCCTTTCCACTAATAACCAAGGTACTTCTGAAGATTCAAAAGGAATCCCCCAGAGCTACCGCTACTCTGCAAGGTGATCCAGGACTCCTTTTCCTCAGGTGAGACCTGGCTAGATGACTGCCAACTACTTTTAAAGGCTAAAAAAAGGCCGTCTTTACCCAAATCTGTCAGCACAATCCTTTGTCACATAATCAGATTCCTCAGTTGAAATAGTTTCCAGCACAAAGCTTCTTGGTGTTTTAATTGATAACTTAAAATATGGTCAACATATCACCCAAGCCCAAGAAAACTCCCCAAAAGTTGTGCTTCCTCTACAGAAGCAAACCTTTTCTCACTGATTACTCTAGGAATTCTATAACATCATCCTATCTTCTCCCTTCACTTCTCCAGGCATCAGCCATCCTGACTAACTTTCACTCTATTAAAATATAAACTAGAAGTTTGCTACAATGAAATAACCAAGTTTACATCCAACTTACCAAAACTGTTCACGCCACTGCCTAGCACTGAAGCACGTGTACTAACTCGAACTACCTAATTACCTTACCTACTCCCAACTGCTTAGTGTCCACGAAGTAATATACAATCCTGACACCTGCCCATCACTGTAGCACATCCTCAAACAATAGTTCCCTCCTAGGAATCTCCCGCCCATAGCACAAATAACCCTGACTAGGACCAAGTTTCATAATAGTGCAGGCGAATCATTTTACTCAACTGATGTTGCTAAACACTGGAACTCCAGACCACCCACCCTGAATCAAGACATTACCACACATTTCAGACACAACTTAAAACATCTAACTTCCTCATGGCTATACACAAACTCCCTTCCTGACTAACCCTTGTATCTTTTTGTTTCTTTTCCATTGCTGAGCTCTCTGTCAGTCACCCTGACTTTCTCTTTCATTTCCACTACTGCTCCTCCAACTAACTTTTATTCTTAATCCTGCCCTTCTAAAACCCCTTTCCTATCCACCTCATCATTTTGCCAATCCACTGTAATCTAGACCTTTCCACTATTAGAACATTTTCTACTGATGTTTTTCTTACTTGTACCTTTCCTTCACCTAGTAGCACCCTTCTGTATTGATGTCAGTATAATCATTGCTCTTACATCTCCAGCTATCACATGTAAACATATCTTTGACTTATGTAAAATATAACTTCTAAAGTATGTGATAAATGTCTTTACTATTTGTTTGAATACTACCTCCAAAGTAATTATTTAAAATGTTTAATTTTTATTGTTGTTTCTACATATGTATTTCATGTGGAGCTTTTCTTCCCAGTCCTGTGCTAAAAATGAGACTTGTGCCCAGTCAGACTATCCTTGCAAACAGAAGACAAAGATCACTGTGGTGACTCCTTTCTGGCCAAGCAGTAGTGGTTCTTCCTTTTGGAAATTACCAGGGGCCTTTACCACAAGCTTCCTCACAGACTGGATCTACTCCCACAAGAACAGGGATGGTTTGATAAACCCCATCCCCAATCAACTTCAGTTGACTGTCTGGAAGATAAGGGGTAATTCCTTTTAGGTACCAGTTTGCTGCAGGCATGCAGCAAGTACTAATTGAGGCAAGAAAGCCTGCTACTTAATCATATATCAACCATTGAAAAGGTTTTCTAGTTGGTGCCAGCAGAATATCCAGCACCCATTCATTCAGGGCTAGTGGTTCTCTAGTTTTATAATACTTGTGTGAGTTACTTTCTTATGTTATTTTCTTACTCCTTCATCGAGGTTTATTTATCAGCCAGCCAGCCATTCCAGCATGTCTGCCCATGGATTCCCCCCTTCAATGTATTTTCATGAAAGGAGTTTTGCATAACAGGCCCCGAAGAAAGCCAGTTGCCCTTATTTGAGATCTTAATTTTATGTTAGAGAGGCTAACACTTGCTCCATTTGAACCAGTTAACATGACTCACTTGAAGTTCTTAACATGGAAAACAAAATGGAAAAATTTTTATTTTTACTTAGTCTTAATTAAGATAGGTTAGCCTATATTGGATATAGTATGTACATATTCTATATTAATTTTTATACATCTGCATGATTATGTCCATCAATATTTGATGTTTAGATTGAGCTAATATGATGTTTTTATATGTTTATATATGTGTATATATCTTTAAGGTATTGAGCTGCTAATTGCACATATTTTTTATATATTTTATATTTTATATTTTATACTCTATATTTTATATGTATATATATATATATATATATATATATATATATATATATATATATATATATTTTTTTAGCTAACCTTATTTAAGAATTTGAAGTATTTGTAGTACTGTGAATTTGGTTCATAGAGGGTTAACTTCTTGTGAATAATCTCTTTTGAGTAGCTCATTGGAGGGTTTGAATTAATTGGACCAATTAAGACAATCAAATATATATAAATATGGTTGCTTTTCTTTATGTTGTGATCTGAAGAAGCGTATTGTTACGCGAAAGCGCTCATCCTTGTGTTCTATTTAATAAATATCATCGTGTTTTCAGTTTCTTGGAAAACTAATCCTTTTATGCCTAAAGTGGTATCCATATTTACTTTAAGCCAAACTAATAACCTCTGTTTTTTTTTCCTGAACCCAAAAATGAGGGAGAAAGGAATACTGCATACCTTGGATGTCTGCACATAACTTAGATATTTTATTTTATTTGTATTTGTTTTGTAAGGAAGAGCACTGATCTCCATGGCGTTTTTTCAGACATAGACTGGGAGTAGTGTCTGATTCGGTGACTTGCTGAGTGTCACACAGGCAGTGACTTGCTGAGTGTCACACAGGCAAGGCAATATTTTGACACTCTTTTATGGCCTTGGCTTCTTCTGTGCCTTTTTGGAAAGGGTTGAAATCTAGAAGCAGCAATTTAGTCTTGTGTAAGTACTCCGAAAACACCAGTGTGTAACGTTAGCAATAAAAACAACCAATTCCAAACCAAAGCCAACGAGGTAGGTAATTCCCAATAAGGTCCAGACCATTTTCTTTTTTTGTGCTTTTATCATTAAACTATTTGTTATATACCGAAGTTCAATTACCCCATGATGAGGTGTAACTGTTAAATAGTTTAATGATAAAAGCACAAAAAAAGAAAATGGTCAAGCGTTTAGGTCCATGCACACAGGACTTCTTCAGAACATTAGCCTCATTAAAACAGCATTGTAAATAGCTTAAAAATACATTGTGTGACAAGCTTATCCATTACACTCTTAAAGAAAAATACATACAGTAAAAACACAATTATAAAATCATTGCTTTTTTCCTAAGTATTGGTAAAATGGATGTGTGCTCATTAATAACTGATACTGTTGTAGCATTCATCCTTAATTGCCATTTTAGCTCACATTCTTCTACCATGTTCTTCCCAAAACCTCCCTTTGCATTTTTCTTAATTTTCTCCAGAATACCAAACAGACATTTTGAATCTTGACCGCACTGTTGCCTATACGTATACAAAGCATTGTTCTCATCATAAGTTCTAATAGCATACATGTGTTCATAGATTAACCACTAAAAGTTTACGTAAACTAATCTGTTTACATGACTGTACTCTTTTCTTGAATGTTGTAAAATAATATTGTAAGTGTAGTACAGTTAAAAGTATATTATAAATTTGCTTAAATTTGTTAAGGATGTTTTTATTGCTGGCTGATGTTCTTCGTGTTTCACTGTTGCAGTCATCACATTTGGGTCATCTGCTTGCAGTAGCCCTCAGTTGGCCTGATTATCAAAGTCTTGGGTCCTGCGTTGGTTGCTGTCTCATCTTCCATAACATCAGGTAGTCAGGGGTATAAAGCATGCAGCCGACACCATTACATCAGTCTTTCTTGCCGTGCGGTGCCCAAAGCAGAAGCAGTTCGCAAGTGCCAGTCGTCCGATTCCTGAAATTTTCGTTTTCGAGTTACAGAACCGAAGTCTTCAGCTAAGCTAAGTACCCCGTTGGGGAACCTTTTTCCTGCACTAAACCGATGTCAGTAAAAGTTAAAAATTGTATTTCTTGTGGAAAGCAAATACCTCATAAAGATTTTCATTCGTACTGCATTCCTTGCTTAGGCCCAGACTACGATGTACATCGGTGTCGATTTTGTGCCTAATTCAAACCTCGAACTATTCGTCGTCGGTTCATTTACGCTTCTAAGTATTTTGGTACTTGGTTCAATTATCCAGAAATGGCTGCAGAAAGCCACCCGACTGCCAACATTCCGAAAAAATGCAAAGATAAGGACAGAGACTGCATAGGTCCAAAGCTGCTGAAGACGCTTCTCCTAAGCTATTCACCGGTACTCAGTGAGGTGCTTTTGCAGCCCCTGATACCCACTACTTCAGATTCACAGGCCTCTACTGAGACCCATTTGGAGTCCAGTATGCCGCGAGATGCTTCCTCGACTGTGGAACCTGTGGATGTCTCTACCTTGGATGGGTCTGGAGCCACTGTGCAGGCACCGGCTTCTGAGGGTGTATTCAGGCCTACTGACTTGCATATTAAGCTAACGCCATCTTCGTCTTCAAGGCCTAAAACTCAATCCATGCCTAGAAAACTGATGCCCAGACTGCATGGTCAGGCCCCTATGCCTAAAAGAACAAATAAGAATGGCTGAAGACCTTATTACTCTAATCAGAGGAAGCCACCCTTCCCCCTCTAAGAGACCTAGGACTGATTTTCCTTCTGATTCTTCTGATCAGGACTCTGAAATTTCTGTTTCCACTGATGACCAGGATTTACCCTTATCTACCTGTGAGGATTCTGATGCAGAGGACTCCATTCCCTCTGCGTCCCCTCCAGAGGATTTCTCTTTTGGTGAAACCTTGCATACTCTTAGGACGCATTTTTGCTGGGAAATCCAGGATTACTCTGACTCCAAAAAGAGGCTTAGGGATTTCTTACTCCTGCCCCAACACAGGGCTTTAGCTATACCTCCTGTACTGGACATTGTTGATGATGCCTTCTCAGAATCTATCCTGCCCCCTGACTCTCTACTTCCTGCTCCCAGAAAACCTGATAGGTATTACAGGGTTCCTGACTCACAAGTTCATAGGTAGGTACTAGGCTATCGGCCCTGGGGCCTATACAAGCCCAGCTAAAAAGGTACCCTGGCTTTTGCCACCCAAGAAAATGATTTTCCTGTGCCACTGTCTAGCAGAGCCACACAGGTGATCCCCAGGGTGAATTTCCTATTTCACATCCAATCATCAAGATTTTTCTTGAGTGCTAATGAGAAGCTTTGTTTGATATAGATTCCAGAGTATGGAAAGTCTCTGGGACAGGAATCTTTCCCTCCGGCATGTTCTGTTTATTGTGGTGACAAGGTTTGGGTCCCTAGAGCGTGTAGCTCAGAGGGATTGGGATTTCTTTAAGTGGACCATGTCCAACAGCTCTGGGTTTGACATAGCTTTGTATGTTAAGCAGAGATCACCTCTGAGTAGGCGATATGCGACGGAGTAAAGCTGGAGTTTTTTGAGACGGTCTGTGTAGGGCATCTGTTTGAGGCCAGCAATCCTCTTTGTGAGGTATTTCTGTGGCCTCTCCAGTTATTGTAAGATGTCTTGTGAGGTACATACCAAAAGGGGCGTTGTACTCTATAATGGGTCTAATGAGTGATTAGTAGAGGGGAACAATGACCTCTTTTTTTTCTGCATGAGAAGCCTTTTGTGATGAGGTGTGCCACGAAGAAGGATTTCCTGACTACTGTGGCGATGTGATTATCAAAGGAGAGACTGCTGTCCACTGTGTCCCAAGGTCTGTTGTCACACTTTCGGTGTTAAGTATACTACCGCCTATGTTGTAGTTCATGGGTACAGAGTTTTTACCAAAGGGGATGACAATGCACTTTTTGGCATTGAGCTTGAGGCCATGGCTATGACACCAGGCATCTATCTCAGTGAGGCCCTTTTGTAGGATGGTCCACATCATTAGGAGTTTCGATCATGGCTCCTAGTTTGCAGTCATCTGCAAACTTCGTTAGCCTGTACTTCAGAGAAGTGGATACCAAATAGGAGAGGACCCAGGACTGAACCTTGTGGTACTCCACTTGTCACTGATCTGTAGTCAGATTTGGAGTCTGCTACTTTCACAGTGTGGGTTCTGTCAATGAGCCAGTTGGCAACCCATCTTGTGACATAGGGATTTATACTTAGTTTAGTGAGTTTATCTAGAATTCCAGAGTGGGGGATGGTGTCGAAAGCCTTGGCTGATCTAGATAGGCTGTGTGAACCACCTTACCCTTGTCTATGGCTTTGGTGACTGCTTCAAAGAAGTCTATCCGGTTTAGGAGACATGATCTGCCTTTTACAAACCCGAACTGGGTGAGGTCCAGAGTTTGGAGATTACCAATGTCTTTGTTTATAAGTTCCATGATGACGTTCCATGGCCTTGCAGACCAGGCTCGTCAGGCTAATGGGGCGGTCGTTCCTGGGTTCTGTGGTGGCCTCCCCTTGTGGAGTGGGATAACCGTTGCTGTGTGCCATTCAGCAGGCACAAAGCCTGAGGTGAGGCTATGATTGAACATGGTACTTAGGTGGGGTGCCAGTTAGTTCTGTAGTTGGTGTAGAACGCAGCCTGGGATGTTGTCTAGTCCCATGGATGCTGTGTTCTTGGCTTTGGAGAGTGTAGTTTTTACCTGTGCAGCCATGATTACAGGAACTTTGCATTCTTCTGGTATAGAGATGGGCTCTTTAGGGGGGTGAGAGGGGGGTAAAGTTAGCACTGAACCTATCTGCCAGGATGTTGGCAATATCAGTTGGGTCTGTATATTTAGTGTCATTTTGCTGTAACTCAGAGCAGATCTGAGTGTTGCCATTGAGATTCTTGACATAGCTATAGAATGCTTTGTGGTTGTCTTTAGAATCCGTGGAGATTTTGTTTTCATAACTAGCTTTGGAGGATTTTATCAGGGATCGCAGCTTCTTACTGAGGCTGACCAGGGAGCTCCTCCACTCGTGCGATTTTACTCACTTTTGCAACAGTTTCTTCCTTCTGTTGTACAGTTTGTTTATGGCAGGGGACCACCAGATTGGCTTCCTTTTTTTGGAGGATAGCATCTTGGGTTCTGTTTGGGTTAGCATGATCCATGCACTCATGTAAGTGTTTATAAAGTGCAATTGTGTAGAATTCAGTAGTCGTAACTGTATTGTCCATCTGCATGAGTGTTATGAAGTTCACCACTTCTGTCTTAAGAAGCATGAAGCTGGCTTTGGAGAAATTTTTACCATGGTTTCCTTAATGGGGGGGTGGAGGTGGGGGCAGGATGTGGCTATCTAGGGTGATTAGCTTATGGTCGGATCGGACCAATGAGGCGTTAACTTCATGTGTGGAACACCAGTCACACATGCTGGTAATGACTAGATCTAGGATATTGTTGCCCCTGGTGGGGATGTGGATAAGTTGATCCAGGGCATTGGAGTTTATGAATTCCAGAAAGCATTGAGTGAAGGAGTTGGTACATGAGTAGTTTTCCCAGTTAATGGTGGGGTAGTTGAAATCGCCCATTATTAGGGTGTTTGGTTGAACCCTAATATTTTCCAGTACATCAAGAAAAGAGGAGTGGGAATCCTGGAGCATGGTGGGTGATCTGTAGCAAGCTACAATTTGGATTGCAGTTTTGCCCAGAGTTAGTTGCACTTGGGGAACCTCGGCTGTATTATGCTGAGCAACTAGCCTAGAGGTGTAGATATCCTTAATGAATATGGACACACCTCCACCTTTGGTGTTCCGGTCCCGGTTACATGGCCGAAAAGTGTGGTATGAGTTATAACCTGGTAGTGCAGGGGTGCTCTCTGGAGCCTTGAGCCAGGTCTCAGTCACTGCACAGATATTGATGTTCTCCATTTTAAGGAGTGCCTCGAGTGAGTGCATTTTGAGATTTAGACTTCTAGCATTGAGTAGCATCACCCTCAGTTTTTGCTTGCCTGTTACGGTGGTGAATTTATCATTTGAACGTTGCCTAAAAAAGACACTATAGGGGCGGCAAGAACCTTAGCCAGTATCCGGAATCCTAGAGGTGACAGGTGCAGGCCATCTCTGGCAAAGCATTGTGGTCTGTCGACCATGTCATCCCAGGCAGACGGATACTGGATCCCTTTAGAATGGCACCAGAAGCTTAGCCAATTGTTGAAGTCAATCATTTTGTCCTTGTACTGCGGCATCATTCTGGGTGATGGCAGAATGCTACTCAGGGCTAGGGTCATACCTGCCTCGGCTACAAGATCGGAGAGCTCTTCCATGTTTCTTTTCATGTAGTCCAGGGAGGTACGTCTCAGGTCGTTCAGACCAACATGGACAATAAGAGTCATATTTGTACTTGTTGTGGAGTGACCTGAGTGTGTGGGTTATGTGGCAGATCCTGGCACCCGACAGGCAGCTGACAGTAACCTTCTCCTTGTTTAGCCTGGTGAGTGGGACATCAGTGTGCCTGACTATAGAGTCACCTATGACTAGTGTGTTGGGTATGTTGTTTTGCCTTATTGGCTGTGGTTGAGTGGCACACTGTGTCTGCGGGCTGTGTGTCATTTGGGTTGTGTTGGGGGGGTGGAGGTTGCCTGCATTTCTGCTTTGGAGAGGTCTCTGTTGCTTGAGCAGATTATTATTGAGAACTTCCGCGAATGTTTTTGTGTTTCTATGTGTGGGTTTTGGTGGTGTAGATTTAGTGAGACAATGTGACGAGTGTGGTGTGGAGCAAGTGTTTACCTTCTCCTCTTGACTGTCAAGTTCAGTCTTGATTGGAGAGAGCTTTACCTCCAGGTTTGCTAGCTAAGTGCATCTCTCACAGGTTGTAGTTCCTTTTTAAAAATCCTTCTGCGGATCCTGAGACTATTTCACAGGGGACCCAAGGGCATTAAGGCCACTACTGCCAAAAATCCTACCCCCTCTGATAGAGATTCTAGGGCGCTGGATAGATGGGGTAAGAAGGTATACACTTTTGCAACCTTGGCCATTAGGGCCTTAAACTGCCAGTTTCATATGTTAAGGTATCCGCAGCATATTATCGGATTATGTTGATTCCTGATTGTGCTGAAAATAAAGATTTACAGGATTTAATGCATTCTGCTGAACAAGTTGGAAAACATACTTTGCAATGTGGTTTTGATTCATTAGAGGCATCTTGCAGGGCTGCTGTCACTGGGTCTGTACTTAGAAGGCGTGCTTGGCCTAAGGAGCCATCTTTGCCAGATCATGTTCAGGCTAAATTGCTGGATGCTCCCTTAAACTAAGACAGCCTGTTTGGCAACAAAGCAGAAGTACTTAAAAAGATGGAGGAAAAAGCTAAATCTATGCAAACTAATAAAGATTTCCTGCAAGTACAGCCTCCCAGATTTAGTAGGCATTGGCCCTCTAAGAATTGGTCCTTTCCTGCCTCTTCCAGGCCTTCAGTCCAAAGCCAGAACCAGCAGAACACCCAGGCTTCAGTCCCAAGGAACTCACAGGACTAAACAATGAGGGGCTCCCACTTCCAAAGCAGGAAGTATTAAGACTCGCTCCTATGGTAAACTGTCTTAATGACTTAACTTTAAACCTTCCAAGCCATGCTCAACTGACTGTTCCTTTAGGGGGCAAGATTGCCCTGCAGGTAAAAAATTGGGAGCTCATTACCCAGGACAAATGGGTTTTAAATATAGTTTCCCAGGGATACAGATTCCACTTCCCCTCCTTACCAACTCCAAACAGTTGGCCATATCTACCCCCAAATCAGTGGGCAGAGGCTCAAAAGCAAGTTCTCTCTTTTTAAAGCATCAGTGCTATTCAACCTGTCCCAGAAGAGGAACGGGGGCAAGATTTCTACTCAAGATTTTTTTCTGGTTCCCAGAAAAGACGATTCCTGGCATCCTCTCCTGGACCTGTCTATCCTAAACATATTTCTGGTAATCCCAAAATTCAAGATGCTAACTCTTCATCAGCTGCTTCCTGTGCTAGGCAAATATGCCTGGTTGGCAACACTGGATTTAAAGGAAGCCAACCTGCACATCCCAATAAGGGAATTTTGCCGAAGATGCCTACGCTTCAAAGAAGGCTACATGCACTAAGTTCTCTGCACTGCCCTTTGGCTTATCTAATGTGGCCAGGGTATTCACAAAGTGCCTAGCTCCAGTCATTGCTTTTTGCAGGCAAAGAAATATTCAGATATACACATACCTGGATGATTGTCTAATTCAGACAGAAAGCCAGGACATACTTTTGAATCATCTGGCATTTGTAAAGAAACTGCTAACTTCTCTGGGGTACATCATAAACAAAAAGAAATCACATCTTGTACCTTGCCAGCAAATTGTATTCCCGGGAGCAAGCTTGAATACAACTTCCCAGATGGCCTATCTCACGCCAGAAAAACAAGTTCATTTGGCAGGCTACTTCAAACTACTGGCCACAAAGACCCAGCTATCTGCAAGGAAAATACTGCAAGCCCTGGGGTTCATGGCCTCCTGCATTCTACTAATTCCATAATCAAGACTGCATATGAGGAAGCTACAATGGTATCTAAAAAGCCTATGGTGTTAACATTCTCAGGATCTTGAATCAGTGATTCCTATCATGCCTTGTCTACAGATGAGAGTTCCTTTGGTGGGCAGAGGCCTGCCTCCAAAACAAGGAATTGCCATTCACTCTACCCCCTGGTTCCCAAACTCTAACAGACACATCAGACTATGCATGGGGGACTCACTTGGCAGGGAAGTGCATTCAGGGCAAATGGAACCCACGTCAAATGCACCTGCATATCAATCAAAAAGAAATGTTAGCTGTACAGAATTCTCTGACAACCTTCAAGGACCACATTCTTCCATTACAATTATTGGTAAAGACGGACAACTCCACTGTTATGTGGTACATAAACAGGCAGGGAGGAACCTACTCATACCCCCTCCGCAGACTAACCAGGGCTCTGTGGAACACAGCCTTGAGCTACCAAGTGCACCTACAGGCTCAATTCCTGATAGGAAAGCTAAACACCCTGGCAGACGACCTAAGCAGAAATCTCATGGAACCACATGAGTGGAAACTGGAACCAAAAGATATTCAGCATGTTGGGAAACAAATGGTGGAGCCCAGAGATAGACCTGTTTGCCTTCCCCTAGAACTACCAATTGAACAAATTCTGCACAAGGGCTCCCCACAAACAAGCTTGGAAAGTGGATGCCCTGTCCTTCACCTGGAAAAACCTATCAGTTTATGCCTTTTCCTCTGCCTCTCCTCTACAAGGTACTACTAAAGATCAAACAAGACAAACCAAGGACAATACTGATTGCACCAGACTGGCCACGCCAACACTGGTACCCCCTCTTGCGCAGTGTCACTGCTGGCACCATGGCACCTGCCTCAGACCCCTGCCGTGCTGTCCCAGCAGGAGGGCCAGATTCTCCACCCACATCTTCAAACCCTGAACATGGCAGCCTGGCTCATTACCTGATCTCTCCGTTATCATCCCTCAGTAAACAAGTGTTGGATGTCATTCTGGAGGCAAGGAGGCCTAGTACTAAAAAATTCTATGCTGAAAAATGGAAAAGATTCTGTTCCTGGAGCCAAACTTACGGGATGGGCACAGCAGCACCCAATTTACCTCAGATTATTCAGTACTTAACTGAGATGCTTCACAAGAGCCTTTCCTTTTCCTCTATTAAAATTCATGCTTCAGCCATTTCAGCTCATTACAGTACAGAGCCACTCCTTTTCTCTCTCATCAACTGTTGAAGCAGTTCCTCAGAAGGCCCAAAAACTTAAGACCACCCAGGAGAGCCCCTACCCCAGCCTGGGACCTCAACTTTGTATTGGAAAAACTCACTCTACCTCCCTTTGAGCCAGCTGCAAATGCAGAGTTGAAATTCCTTTCTTGGAAAACAGCCTTCCTTCTAGCCATCACTTCAGCAAGAAGAGTGTCTGAATTACAGGCCCTCATGGCAGTGGAGCCTTTCATCATCTTTCATGCCCAAGGTGGTATCCAGTGTGGCCCTTAATCAGTCCATTCATTTGCCAACCTTCTTTTCTAATCCACAGAACAAGGGGGAACGAATACTGCATTCACTGGACATGCACAGACGACTTAGATTTTATGTGGACAGGACTAAACCTCTCAAGAAATCTGAACAGCTGGTGGTTGCATTTGCTGCAGGGGCAGAGGGGAGGGCCATTTCAAAGCAAACCATTTCTAAGTGGATAGGCCACTGCATTAATTTCTGCTATAAGCACCATGGAAAACCTACCCACAGGGGATTAGACCACATTCAGCCAGGGCTGCATATACCTCTATGGCCTTTCTCAGAGGTGTCCCCTACCAGGTACATCCTAGAAGTTGCTACCTGGAGTTCTGTACTTAACTTCACCAAGCGTTACCACTTGCTAATTTTTTCTAAATCCGGAGCTGGTTTTGCCACTGCAGTCTTGCAGTGCCTTAAAGCTGGTCCTAATGATATCTAATTACCTCCTCCCATCCTTAGCTTTGGGAATCTACCCAAATGTGATGACTGTAGCAGTGAAATACGAAGAACATAGTACAGTTGTGTACATTTACCATAAATGTAGATGTTCGAGTGTATTCGTTGTTGCAGTCCTGGTTACCCTCCCTCCAGCCCCCTGAATTCTATTGACTATACCTCTATTCTTATTTAGTATGCTTAAAGATTTTTGGTGTATTTGCTTTTTTGTTGGAGGTGTAACCTTGTATATATAATTGCTTCCCATTATGGGGGCACCTGACATCTGAGGCAAGAAAAACTGATGTAATGGCGTCAGCTGCATGCTTTATACCCCTGACTATCTGACGTCATGGAAGATGAGACATCAACCGACGCAGGACCCAAGACTTTGATAATCAGGCCGACTGAGGGCTACTGCAAGCAGTTAACCCAAATGTGATGACTGCAACAGTGAATATACTCGAACATCTACATTTATGGTAAGTGTACACAACTGTACTTTCTCAGAATCTTTGTACATTAAATGTTTTGTATACTGAGGTTCTTGTAATTTCTCAGTGTATTTTGTTATTGTTTAGTAATGCACTGTTGATCTTTGACTCAAGTGCCTTATTTGTACTTCCATACTTTTTAGATGTAGATCCAGAAACTGGACGTGCGCACATTATAAATGACTCTTCCACAGACTTGAGATTTGAATTGACTTGGCCAGGCCATTGTTTAACAGTTACACCTCATCATGGAGTAATTGAACCTCGGTATGTATTTTAATGCATCTTATTTTGAAAGCATGGATCCTCACCATGTATTTTATTTAATTCATTTTGCAACACATTATCATACATTTAGCACTGGGTGTACTGCTGAGTTTGCAATGTGTCAGTGCATGGAAAAGTGATGGGTGACCATGGCACAAGTAGTAGAATTGCAACATTCTTCTAAGACTGAAAACAGTGTTCCATGTGAGCTGCTGTGAAGCCTACCTCATGAGATTACACACCAGCAAAGTTGCAGGAGTCAGCTTGACACTTTCTTTTCTGTGACTATAGGCATCCCACTGCCTAAACCAGTGGTGGTCTTGCTCTCAAGTCAATACTGATGTCAAATGGCACACTTACTTCATTTACTTAGTATGGGCTTGTATCCACCTAATATTCTCCTCAGTTTTAAAACCTTTCGTTAGTTTGACTTAAGTTTTCTTTTTATGAGTACAGCTCATTAGTCAGCTAAGGCTTATTTAGTAAATGTAAATTCTTCAGTGAAGTTTGGTCATTCTTGATGTGGTATTTTCTTCAATTGTATTTCCTTCCCTGTCAGATATGGAAAAGTGTCTTTATGATATGCAAACAACACCAAAATGTTTAATTTCTGAGTGTGCATTTTGTCTAGTATTTTCTTACAGTACTCATGGGGTAATGGAGTACAAAAATCAAGAGGCTTAAAGCTGTGCAGTCATTTGTGCTACATATGATAAAACAAGAATAATGTTCCTCTTATGAGATTGGAGGATTAGAAATTTCATGGTAAAGAGAGAGAACTGGGAACATTTAAAATCTCAGCCTAGAGAACAGTTTGTGAATTTTATAAACGATTGTTTTAAAAAGGTCGGGAAGTAGTTTTTAAATTCCTTTAAAGAGATTTATCCATTGGCTTCCATATGGAGAATATCACAGCTTTTCAAAAACATGTTTAAATAATCTTGTCTATGTAATTTCAATGTGCTTGCATAACTAATGTCTGTACACTGGCGCAGCCTAAAAGTCATGCAACATTCAGTAGAAGTTCACACTGTAAGACTTGAGACTTTCAAGCAGTTCCCATCAATAAGAATCTGTGTGTACTGTTTTAAAACAATCTATATTTAAACTATTGCCAAAAGAATCAATATATTGGCCTCTTAATTGCACCATTAACAGAACAGTACTTGAATATTTCCAGCACAGATACTTCTGGTTGGCTTCTGCTTCATGTCAGGAAAAATAATTTCTCTAAAATATCTAAGACTATGGCACAATTTGCCATATTTCCCAGATTTGACAGTTCATCATTCTCTGACAAAGGTTCAATAATGAAACCCTGGCTTTTTACAGTTATGCTGTAAATTGCCAGTATCTGTGTTAAAGTTCACCTTTAATATCCTGTTTGAAAGAGGAAAAAGACTTTTATATAAGCCAGCTCTGTCTCCTGCTTCTGAACATAATGGTGAGGCTTCTCTTTCTAAAGAAGGCAGCTATCTTAGCTCAGAAGCATTTTAGAGGATGAGACTGCAGCAGCTGAGATGATTTGTTTCTCCATCGCCGAAGGCAGGCAAAAGCTTGTTAAGTTTTCATCAACCTCCAAGATGTTTAAGCTATACAGGACAGTTTACTTTTTTACAGATGTTCTTCATCTCACATTGCTGCAGTCCTTACATATGGGTAGTCCGCTGTCCTCGGTCGGCTCGAATACCAAAGTATTAGGCTGACGTCGGTCAAGGCGCTTAAAACTGACATCAGGACGTCAGGGTACAAAAGCGCATGACCGACGTCACATCCTCAGTATTTTTTGCCGCATGGTCCGATGCAGAAGCAGCATTGCAAGTGCCGTTCGGCGTTCTGAAATTTTTCGAGTTCGGAGTTTCAGACCGAATCCAAGTTGGCTAAGTACCCCGTTGGGGAATATTTTGTTTTTTTCTTGCCTCAGTGTATTACCAGATGTCAGAAAAAGTAAATAATTGTATTTCTTGTGGGAAACAGATACCGCATAGGGATTATCATTCTTTGTGCATTCCTTGTTTGGGGCCTGAGCACGACGTAGTCGGGTGTCGCTTTTGTGCTAGGTTTAATAAGCGCACTATTAAGCGAAGGTTAGATTGTGCTAGGCTGGTCTTCGGGAAGCGGTGCAATTATAACATGCCGTCGGATACTCCGACGCCCGCTTCCACGAAGAAGCGCAAAGACAAAGCGGTTAAACCCAGGCAAGATGAGTCGTCCGTTCCGGACGCCGGTTCTTTAGAGGCTTCAATGGAACCGGTGGTTCCGATGGAGGCTTCTCTGGAGTCTCAGGGGGAGACCTTGATTTTGCAGGATGTGGCCTCTCAAGAGGCAGGCCAGGCTGAAGGGGCTTCTCAGGTTTCTATTCTCCCCTCCCTTCCCAGGGTGGTTAGGCCCTCTCCTTCTGTTTCCAAGGCTTCTTCCAGAGGTAGGCCAAGTTTAGCTTCTGTTGGTGTCACTCCGAGTTCAGCAGGGTCTGTGCCTAAGAAGCACATGCTTAAAATGGCAGAAGATTTGATTACTCTGATTAGAGGTTCTATGCCCCCTCCTGATAAGAGGCCTAGGGTGGAGCCAGAGTTGGAAAGTTTTGAACAGGCTTCGGATGATTCAGAGTCTTCGGCTGAAGACTTGCAGGAGTACACTCCTTATTCTGATTCTGATGCAGAAGATTCCACTCCTTCTGCTTCTCCTCCAGAGGATTTTTCTTTTTCAGAGACACTTCATTCTATGAGGGAACATTTTAAGTGGGAAGGTCAGGACTTCTCTGATTCACGGAAAAGGCTTAGGGAATTTTTGTTTTTACCTCAACATAGGCCCTTAGCTATACCTCCTGTCCTGGATGTTGTGCAAGATGTATTTTCAGAGGCTTCACTTAATCCTGATTCTCTGCCTCCTGCGCCTGTTAAACCGGATAGGTATTACAGGGTGCCTGAGGCTCATAAATATCTCTATAAGAGTCCTAGGGCGGACCCAGAAACTATTAGCCAGGGACCTAAGGGTGTCAGGGCTTCTGTTGTAAAGAATCTGGTTCCTCTAGATAAAGAGGCCAGAGCTTTGGATAGATGGGGAAAGAAGGTCTATACATCTTCTACCTTAGCAATGAGGGCTTTGAATTGCCAGTTTCATATGTTGAAATTTCAGAATTTTCTTCTTTCTCAATTGAAATCTAAGGTGGATGCTCTGGCGGAAGGCATTGAGTGTAAAGAATTACAAGATTTGGTGCATGTCTCTGAACAGGTGGGTAAGCATTCTTTACAGTGTGGTTTTGAAGCTTTGCAGGCCTCTTCTAGGGTGGCTGCCACTGGTTCAGTTCTTCGCAGGCACGCCTGGCTTAAGGATCAGAATTTATCTGACCATGTTAAGACAAGGATTTTGGATGCTCCTTTGCAGTCTGAAGTGTTGTTTGGTCCACCTGTGGAGTCGGTCTTGAAGAAAATGGAAGACAAGGCTAAGTCTATGCAGACTGTTAAAGATTTTTTGCAGGTTCAGCCTCCGAAGTTTAGTAGAAATTGGCCTGCTAAGGGGTGGACGTATCCTTCTTCTGATTCTCAGTCTAGGGGTAGATCTAGACGTGGTAGGGGCAGAGCTCAGAGTTCCTTCAGACCTAGAACATGGAGTTCACCTGCACAATCTTCGAGTGAGGGCAGGGGCCAGTCCTTTCGTAAACAGGCCCAATGACCTACTGTTTCAGCTGCCAGATCCTTCTTGCCTGGCAGCACCTTTGGGAGGACGGTTGGCACTCTTCAAGGAAAATTGGATGTTAATTACCCAGGACAAATGGGTGTTGGATATCATACACCAAGGTTACAAGTTTTATTTCCATACCTTGCCTCCTTTCAAAGGCATGCCAGATGTTCCTCCTCAGCAAAGACTAGAGGCTCACAAACAGATTTCTCTACTACTTCAAATAGGAGCTATACAACCGGTCCCTCTGCCAGAAGTGGGCCTAGGATTTTATTCTCGCCTGTTTCTAGTACCGAAGAAAGGGAACACGTGGAGACCAATTTTGGATTTATCTATCCTCAACACATATCTGGACATTCCCAAGTTCAAAATGTTGACGTTACAACAGCTTTTACCTCTGCTGGGCAAAGATCACTGGATGGTGACTCTGGATCTCAAGGAGGCTTACCTTCATGTTCCTATCAGGCCCAGTTGCAGGAAGTATCTGCGTTTTCGGGCTGGGACTTTTCATTATCAGTTCTCTGCATTGCCCTTTGGCTTATCTACTGCGCCCAGAGTGTTCACAAAGGTTCTGGCTCCAGTGATAGCTTTCTTCAGGCTAAGAAGAATACAAATCTATCCTTATTTGGACGATTGCCTGATTCTGGCTCAAGGAAAGGACGAACTTCTTCATCATTTACAGTATGTGATAGCAGTGTTAAGATGCCTAGGGTATTCTGTGAACGAAATAAAGTCCAGTCTAGTACCCTCTCAGGACATGTGCTTTCTGGGTGTGAGACTGAATACAGCATCCCAGATGGCCTTTTTGACCCCGGACAAACAAAAGAATCTTTCTCTTTATTTCCATCAATTGTCTCGTCAGTCCAGGCTGACTGTAAGGACAGTCCTTTAAGCCTTGGGGTTCATGGCATCTTGTATTCTGATACTTCCCAATGCCAAACTGCATATGAGGAAGCTACAATGGTATCTCAAAAATGTATGGACGCAACACTGCCAAGATATGGACACTGTCATTCAGATAATACCTTGTATTCAAAAGGAATTTCTGTGGTGGGCTCAGGAATGTCACCTAAACAAGGGACTCTCTGTGACCCGACCAGAGGCGAGTCAGATTCTAACGACAGATGCCTCAGACAAAGCTTGGGGAGCTTATCTAAATGGAAAATTGGTACAAGACACGTGGCCTGCCAGACTTCAACATTTACATATCAACTTGAAGGAGATGTTAGCAGTCCAATTTGCATTGATAGCTTTCAAGGATTTACTTCTTCCAGGGCAGGTGTTGATTCAAACAGACAACACAACTGTCATGTGGTACATCAACAAGCAAGGGGGGACTCATTCTTACCCTCTATGCAGACAAGCAATGATTTTGTGGGAGACTGCTCTCAGTTTGCAGCTACATCTTCAGGCAAGGTTTCTGCCAGGAGCACAGAACTCCTTAGCAGATGTGTTGAGCAGACAAATCATGGATCCCCACGAGTGGAAATTGGATCCTCATGTATTTCAAAAATTGACAGTGTTATGGGGGACTCCAGACATAGATCTGTTCGCTTCTCCACTAAATTACCAGTTGCCAAAGTTTTGCACAAAAAGGTTTCATCCCACAGCTTGGAAAGTGGATGCTCTCTCATTCAATTGGAGCAATCTTCACGTGTATGCCTTTCCACCATTGCCTCTCCTCCCAAAGGTACTCCTGAAGGTCAGACAGGACAAGCCAACCATGATTTTAATAGCTCTGGATTGGCCTCGACAGCACTGGTACCCATTACTGAGAAGTCTGGTACGGGAGCCTCCATGGCCTTTGCCTTCGATTCCACACCTGCTGTCTCAGGAGAACAGTCACCTACTCAATGTCAAACTTCAGTCTCTGCATCTAACAGCCTGGCATATTCTGTTTTAAACCCTGAAGGGTCTCGGCTTCCGCAACAAGTTTTGAATGTTATTTTGGAGGCCAGAAGGCCTAGTACAAGGAAAGTTTACGCAGATAAATGGAGGAGATTTTTAATTTGGAGTACAGCAAAGGACTTTGAGGTTTCTAAACCTAATTTAAGTGTTGCTGTTCAATACCTTACTGAGTTATTGGACAAAGGTTTGTCCTTCTCCTCTATAAAGGTTCATGCTGCAGCAATTTCTGCTCACCATGACTGTGACCCACCATTATTTTCTCATCCTTTGTTTAAGCAATTACTTAGAGGGGCAAAGAATATAAGACCCCCACGTAGAGCTCCTACTCCTGCTTGGGATCTCAATTTTGTGTTGGAGAAACTCACTCTACAACCTTTTGAGCCTGCAGCTACTGCCGAGTTGAAATATTTATCATGGAAGACTGCTTTTTTGTTGGCCATTACCTCTGCGAGAAGGGTTTCTGAATTACAGGCCCTTATGGCGGTTGAGCCTTTCTTAATTTTCCACAAGGACAGGGTATCTTTGCGTACTAATCCTTCCTTTATGCCTAAAGTGGTTTCTAGTGTGGCTTTAAACCAAACTATTCATTTGCCTACTTTTTATGCAAACCCCCAAAATAAAGGGGAAAAGATTTTGCACACTTTGGATATACACAGGCAGTTGCGATATTATTTGAGCAGAACTAAAGGGTTCAGGCAGTCTCAGCAGTTATTTGTTTCATTTGCTTTGGGTTCTCAGGGCAAACCTGTTTCAAAACAAACTATTTCTAAGTGGATTGGTTTTTGTATTGCCTTCTGTTATTCCCATCATGGTAAGGAGATTCCAGCTGGGATTAGGCCTCATTCCACTAGGGCTACTGCCACTTCTACAGCTTTTTTAAGGGGCGTGGCTACTAAAGATATTTTGGAGGCAGCTACTTGGAGTTCAGTGCATACTTTCTCTAAGCATTACCACCTTCCACTTTACTCTAAATCTAGGGCTGGATTTGCCACTGCAATCTTACAGGGCATTTTGGCAGCTCCTAATGCTTTGTAGTTTTGCCATCCTCCCTTACCTCTGCTTTGGGATTCTACCCATATGTAAGGACTGCAGCAATGTGAGATGAAGAACATAGTACAGTTTTGTACCTACCATAAATGTAGATGTTCGAAGATCCACATTGCTGCAGTCCAATTTTCCCTCCCTCCTTCCCCTCTGTAGTTTGAGGTGGTTGTGTGGTTTGGGTTGTAAATATTGTAAATATGGTTAGTGCAGGGGTGGTTGGTTGTTCCTTGCTGTTTTTTGGCTTTGGCCTTTCTTTTTAGGGACTTCTGACATCTGGGGCAAGAAAAGACTGAGGATGTGACGTCGGTCATGCGCTTTTGTACCCCGACGTCCTGATGTCAGTTTTAAGCGCCTTGACCGACGTCAGCCTAATACTTTGGTATTCGAGCCGACCGAGGACAGCGGACTACCCATATGTAAGGACTGCAGCAATGTGGATCTTCGAACATCTACATTTATGGTAGGTACAAAACTGTACTTTTCTGGATATTCTATGACACAGTTTAAGCATCTTTATTAAATCAACAAATAACATGAGCACATATACATTGCCAAAAAAATAAAAACTGTAACATTTTATTTTCTTGCATTATAAAACTTTTTTACCTTTTTTTAATAATTTTCATTCACTCTTTCATTACTACATGGGTCTATATCAGATAAACGAAAGTTTATCTTACCGAACGCTAACATGAGCGAAAATCCCGGAACCCGAAACCGGAATTGTGAGATCGCAGTACAGAGAAGATGGGAATATCTGCCCTTTCCTCACTGTAGTGCGATCTCGGAGTTGGAATATATATTTAGCGGGGGTGGGTGGGGGGTGCAGCCCCCCACAATTGCAGTTTCGAGTTCCGGGATTTTCGATAATGTCAGCGTTTGGCAAGATAAACTTTTATCTAATATAGACCCTTACTAAATTGCTCACTTCCTGTCTTCCCTTAAACCTGTCTCCTCGTTTTCAGCATTCTTCTCCATGTATTTTTCCTATGTAATGTGCTTCTTCCCTTTTGTCAAAATCTTGCCTCCAGCTCGTTTATATTTCCATTTTTTAGTAATTGCTTTTTTTTGGAAGCCAGTAACCTTAATTTTGGTAAGGCTTTACTATACCTAAGCGTTCAGATCCTATAGCTTAGATATTTCTGACAGAATACTCAGTAGGGAATGTTTACAATTGTTCAACTCATTGCATTCTGAAAAGACATTTCCTAATGACCTCGCTTCTTCCCAACACATAGGTTCATAGGTGTGTACTAGGCTAACTGCCCTGGAGCCTATATAAGCCTAGCCCAAGAAGATTCCCTGGCATCATGCCATCCAAAGTTAGTTCCCAGTGCCCCTGTCAAGCACGGCTGATCTCCGGGGTCAACTTCCTTTTGCCCACCCACTCGTCAAGATTCCTCTTAGAGGACCAGTAATGTGCTCTGCTTGATGTGAATGGGAAGTTTGTTCCAGAGTATGGGAAGTCTCTGGGTTAGGAAACTATCCCTCCAGCATGTTCTGTTTATTGTGGTAATGAGGTTAAGGTCCCTGGAGCGTGTGACATGGAGGGATTGGGATTTCTTTAGGTGTAGCATATCTAGCAGCTCTGGGTCAGAAATGGCTTTGTAGGTCAAGGAGAGATTGCCTCTAAGTAGGCGATGAGACAAAGTATAGCTGGAGTTTCCTGTGTCTGTCCATATAGGGCATGTGTCTAAGGCCTAAGATCCTCTTAATGAGATATTTTTGTGGCTTTTCCAGTTTTTGTAGGTGTCTAGTGAGGTACATACCAAATGGGGTGTTGTATAGGTTCATAGGTTGGTACTAGGCTATCAGCCCTAGGGCCTATACAAGCCTAGCCATAACAATTCTCTGGCTATTTCTTCCCACACTATTTACTTCCCTGGACCCCTGTCTAGCAGGGCGACTGACATGATCCCCGGGGTGAATTTCCTTTCTCCCATCCAATCATCAAGGTTCTTTCTGAAGAGGGCCAAAGAGGCACTCTGCTTGACATGTATGGGCAATCTTTTCCAGAGTCTGGGGAGTCTCTGGGTCAGGAAACTTATCCCTCCAGCATGTTTTGTTTATCATGATGACAAGGTTTAGATCCCTGGAGCGTAAGGCTCTGAGGGATTGGGATTTCTTTAAGTGTAGCATGTCCAACAGCTCTGGATTTGACATGGCCTTGTATGTTAAGCAGAGATCGCCTCTGAGTAGACGATATGCGACAGAGTATAGCTGGAGTCTTTTAAGGCGGTCAGCGTAGGGCATCTGCTTTTTAGGCCTGTGATTCTTTTAGTGAGGTATTTCTGCGGCCTTTCCAGTTGTTGCAGATGTCTTGAGAGGTACATAGCAAATGGGGCATTGTATTCTATAATGGGTCTAATGAGGGATGAGTACAGTGGGACAATGATCTCCTTTTTTCTGGATGAAAAGTCCTTAGTGATGAGGTACGTCACATAAAAGGATTTCCTGACTGTTGTGGCGATGTGTTTTTTTGAAGGTGAGACCACTGTCCACCTGTGTCCCTAAGTCTCTTATCACACTTTCGGTGTTTAGTGTACTGCCACCTATATGGTAATTCACGGATACATGTTTTTTCCCATTTCTTGGCATTGAGCTTGAGCCCATGGCTCTGGCACCAAGCATCTGTTTCTGTAAGGCCCTTTTGTAGAGTATCCACATCATTTGGGGATTCAATAATGGCTCCCAGTGTGCAGTCATCTGCAAACTTTGTTAGCCAGAGTCCCTTAGTGTTGGCCTGTACTTCAGAGAAGTAGATGCCAAACAAGAGCGGTCCCAGGACTGAACCCTGAGGTACTCCACTTGTCACTTGTCTGGAGCTGGATTTGGAGTCAGCTACTTTTACAGTGTGGGTTCTATCAGTTAGCAACCCATTGGGTGAAGTAGGGATTAATACCCAGCTTAGAAGGTTTATCTATGATTCCAGAGTGGGGGATGGTGTCAAAGACCTTGGCAAGGTCTAGATAGGCTATGCGAACCACCTTACCCTTGTCCATGGCTCTGGAGACTGATTCAAAGAAGTCAGTCAGGTTCAGGAGACAAGATCGGCCCTTCATGAACCCAAACTGGGTGGGGTCCAGTGTTTGAAGGTTGCCAATGTCTTTGTTTATAAGTTCCATGATAATACGCTCCATGGCCTTGCAGATAAGGCTTGTCAGACTGATGGGACAGTAGTTTCCGGGATCCAAGGTGGATCCGCCCTTGTGGAGTGGGATAACTGTAGCTCTGCACCACTCATTGGGCACGAAACCTGAGGTGAGGCTATGATTAAACATGACACTTAGGTGAGGTGCCAGTTCATATTGTAGTTCATGTAGTACACAGCCTGGGATGTCATTGGTCCCATGGATGCTGTATTCTTAGCTTTGGAGAGTGCGTTGTTTACCAGTGTGGCCGTTATTACTGGAATTTGGCAATCATCCGGTATTGAGATGGGCCATTTAGGGGGTGAGAGGGGGGGTGAAGTTGGCACTGAATCGATCTGCCAGGATATTGGCAATATCCTTGGGATCAGTATATTTAATGCCATTCTGTTTTAGCTCAGAGCAGATCTGAGCATTGCCATTGAGATTCTTGACATAGTTATAGAATGCTTTGTGGTTGTTTTTGGAATCTTTGGCAATTTTATTTTCGTAACTAGCTTTGAAGGATTTCATGAGGGATCTCAGTTTCTTACTGAGGCTGGTAAGGGAGTTTTTTGCATCCTGGGATTTTCCTGTTTTCTGCAACAGTTTCTTCCTTTTGTTGTAAAGTTTGTTTATGGCAGGGGACCACCATATTGGCTTCCTTTTTTTTGGATGAGAGCATCTTGGTTCTATTTGGGATGGCGCGATTCATGCATGAGTGGATGTGCTCATACAGTGTCTTAGTGTAGGATTCAGCAGTTGAACTTTCAGTTCCCGTCTGCATGGGTGTCATGAAGTTTGTCACTTCTGACTTGAGTAGCATGAAGTTGGCTTTGGAGAAGTTTTTTATGGAGGTTTCCTTACTGGGGGTGGGGGTGGGATGTGGATGTTAAGGGTGATTAGCTTATGGTCAGACCTGGCTAACGAGGGGGTGACCATAGGTGTGGAGCATTGATTTCCCATGTTGGTAATGACCAGGTCTTGGATATTGTAGCCACTGGTGGGACTATGGATTAGTTGATCCAGGGCGTTGGAATTTATGAATTCCAAGAACCGTTGGGAAAAAGTGTTGGTACATGAGTAGTTTTCCCAGTTAATGGCAGGGTAGTTAAAATCACCCAGTATTAGGGTTTTTGGTTCTATCTTAATATTTTCCAGTATGTTTAGAATATTGTATAATAGGTCTAATGAGGGACGAGTAGAGAGGGATTATGACCACCTCCTTCCTGGATGAGAAACCTTTTATAATGAGATATGCCACATGGAAGGACTTTCTGACTACAGTGGCAATGTGGTTTTCAAAGGAGAGGTTGTTGTCAACCTGTATACCCCGGTCTCTTATCACACTTTCGATGTTGAGTGGACTACCGCCTATGTGGTAGTTCATGGCCACCAAATTTTTCCCAAAGGGAATGACAATGCACTTTTTGGCATTGAGCTTAAGTCCATGGTTCTGACACCAGTCATTGGTGTTAGTGAGGGCTTTTTGTAGAATGTCTACATCAGTTGGAGAATCAATAATGGCTCCCAGTTTGCAATAATCTGTGAACTTGGTCAGCCAGAGTCCCTTTGTGTTGGCTGGAATTTCAGAGAAGTAGATGCCAAACAGGAAAGGACCTAGGACCCGATCCCTGTGGGACAGCACTTGTAACTGGTCTGTAGTCAGATTTGGAGTCCGCTACTTTCACAGTGTGGGTTCTGTCAGTGAGCCAGTTGGCAACCCATCTTATTACATAGGGGTTTATGTCTAGTTTAGTGAGTCTATCTATGATTCCTGAATGAAGGATGGTGTCGAAGGCCTTGGCAATATCTAGGTAGGCTGTGCGAACTACCTTGCCTTCATCCACAGCTCTGGTGACAGACTTGGAGAAGTCTATCAGGTTGAGCAGGCAAGATCTACCTTTCACAAACCCATACTGCAAGGGGTCCAGAATTTGCAGATTCCCTATGTCCTTATTTATAAAGTCCATGATGATGCGCTCCATAGCCTTACATTTCAGACTCGTCAGGCTAATGGGGCAGTAGTTCCCAGGGTCTGTAGTGGCTCCCCCTTTGTGGAATGGGTTGGCAGTAGCAGTGCACTACTCGGTAGGAACAAAGCTTGAAATGCGTCTCTGATTGACCAAGGTACTCAGGTGGGGTGCCAGTGCACTTTGTAATTCATGTAGAACACAGCCAGGTATATTATCAGATCCCATGAAAGCTATATTCTTGGCTTTGGACAGTGCGTTTTTTACCTGTGTAGCCGTGATAATAGGGACTTCGCATTCCTCAGGTATTGTGATAGGCCCTTTAGGCGGTGAAAAGGGGGTAAAGTTCGCACTGAACCTGTCAGCCAATATGTTGGCAATAGTTGGTTCTGTATATGTATTGCCATTGTGCTGTAACTCAGAGCAGATCTGAGTATTGCCATGTAGATTCTTGACATAACTATAGAATGCCTTGTGGTTGTCTTTAGAATCTGAAGCAATTTTATTTTCATAGCTAGCTTTAGAGGATTTGTTGATGGATCTCAGTTTTTTGCTGAGGGCTAACAAAGGAGTTTTTCCAGTCTTGGGATTTCACCCTTTTCTGCAACAGTTTTTTCCTTCTGTTGTAGAGTTTGTAGTGGGGGACCACCAGATTGGCTTCCTTTTTTTGGAGGAGGGTGTCTTGGTTCTGTTTGGTATGGCCCATTCCATTCACTTGTCTATCTGCTCATACAGTGCATTGGTGTATGATTCAGCAGTCATGCACCTATTTTCCATTTGCATGGGTATTGTGAAGTTAGCCACCTCTGTTTTTAGAAGTACAAAATTGGCTTAGGAGAAGTTTTTTACGGTAGTTTCCTTCATGGGGGTTAGGGTGGGATGGTGGATATCCATGTTGATGTGTTGATTCATGGGTACCGGGTTTTTCCTAAAGGGGATGGAGACGGTTTTTGGCATTGAGCTTAAGGCCATGGTTCTGACACCAGTCGTTGGTGTCAGTGAGGCCTTTTCTGTAGGATGTCAGCATCACTTGGGGAGTTAATAGCCAACTTGCAATCGTCTGTGAACTTGGTCAGCCAGAGTCCCTTCGTATTGGCCTGGACTTCAGAGAAGTAGATACCAAACAGGAGAGGACCCAGGACCAAACCCTGTGGGTCTCCACTCATGGCTGGTCGGCAGTCTGACTTGGAGTCAGCTACTTTCACACTGCGGGTTCTACCTGTGAGCCAGTTTGCAACCCACCTAGTGTTATAGGGGTTGATGCCTAGTGTAGTGAGTTTTTCTATGATTCCTGAGTGGGGAATGGTATCAAAGGCCTTGGCCAGATCAAGGTAGGCTGTATGAACCAGCTTGCCTTCATCCACAGCTCTGGTGACTGACTAAAAGAAGTTGATCAAGTTGAGCAGGCATGATCTACCCTTCACAAAACCAAACTGTGTGGGATCCAGAGTTTGGAGATTCCCTGTCTCCTTGTTTATTAGTTCCATGATGATGCGTTCCATAGCTTTGCATATCAGACTTGTCAGGCTAATGGGGTGATAGTTCTCAAGGTCTGTAGTCGCTCCACCTTTGTGGAGAGAGATGACTGTAGCAGTGCACCATTTGGTAGGGACAAAGCCTGGGGTGAGGCTGTGATTGAACAGGGCACACAGGTGAGGTGCCAGTTCACTCCGTAGTTCATTTAGAACACAGACAGGGATATTTTCAGGTCCCATAGAAGCTGTATTCTTGGCCTTGGACAGTGCTGTTTTAACCTGTACAGTAGTAATACTGGGTGGCTGGCAATCTACTGGTATTGTGACTGGTCCCATGGGGGTGAGAGGGAGGTAAAGTTGGCATTGAATATGGCGGCCAGTATATTGGCAATATCTGTTGGCTCGGTATGGGAGGTACCATTATGCAGTAGCTCAGAGCAAATCTGGATATTGCCGTGTAGATTCTTTACATAACTATAGAAGTCCTTGTGGTTGTCTTTACTATCTGCTGCAATTTTTTTTTCATAGCTAGCTTTATTGATGAGAGATCTTAACTTTTTGTTGAGGCTGATAAGGGAGTTTCTCCAGTCTTGGGACTTCACCTTATTCTGCATCATTTTCCTCCTTCTGTTGTGGAGTTTGTTTATGGCAGGGGACCACCAGATTGGCTTACTTTTTTTTGAGGAGAGCATCTTGTTTCTGTTGGGTATGGTGAGATCCATGCATTTGTGTACGTGTTTGTACAGTGCTTTGGTGTATGATTCGGCGGTCATGCAACTGATCTCCACTTGCATGGGTGCAGTGAAGTTAGCCACCTCTGTTTTTTTGGAGCCCAACTGATCTCCACTTGCATGGGTGCAGTGAAGTTAGCCACCTCTGTTTTTTTGGAGCCCAAAGCTAGCTTTGGAGAAGTTTTTCATGGTGATTACCTTTGTGGGGGGTGGGGGTTTGGGGGTGGGAGGGATGTGGATTTCCAAGGTGATTAGTCTGTGGTCGGATCTAACCAGGGAAGAGTTGACTATTGGCGTAGAGCAATGGTTTCCCATGTTAGTAATGACCAGGTCAAGAATGTTGCTACCTCTAGTGGGGGTAAAAATGAGCTGGTCCAGGGCATTGGAATTAATGAATTCCAGGAAATGTTTGGCATTTGTATTGGTACACGAGTAGTTTTCCCAGTTAATGGAGGAATAGTTGAAGTCACCCAGTATTAGAGTGTTAGGTTGGACCTTAATATTCTCCAGGGTGCTTAGGAACATGGAGTGTGAATCTTGGGACATGGTTAGGGACCTATAGCAGGCTATGACATGAGTCTGTCTTACCGAATGTTAGCTGCACTTGAAGTATCTCAGATGCGTTATGTTGGGCTATCAGTCTAGAGGCGTGCGCATCCTTTATGAATATGGAAACACCACCGCCTTTGGAGCTTCTGTCCGAGTTCTGGGGCCGAAAGGTGTGGAATGAGTTATAGCTTGGTAGTGCAAGGGTGGTTTCTACTGCCTTGAACCACGTCTCTGTTACAGCACAAATGTCTATGTTCTTCATTTTAAGGAGTGCTTTGCGCAAGTGCATTTTGAGATTTAGACTTGTAGTGTTCTATCTCACTGTTAGTCACAGGAGACCTAAAAACAGTACTGTCTGGTTAAAGGATACCTTTAAAGTGCAACTTCTTTTATAAACAAATACAAGCTTGTCACCTATCACTTGTACTAAATCATAATTCCCTAAAATAATTTCCCAGTTATTTCTCAACACTTTTTTAAGCAATTCACTATCAGTAGTCATATCAAGGACAAAAGATGGTCCTTCAAATCCAACACTCTACTGAGAAAAATAACTGCTCAGTTCCAGATTTTAAGATAGGTGGGAATAAAACTTCTCTCATAGATTTAACCTCTAAGGCTGTTTTAACAAGTTTATCTGATGTATACCCTCTATTAATAAACATATTAGTAATAAAATCAGTCTCAGCTAAAAAGTCAGCTTCCTTTGTAACCAACCTTGAGACCCTAATGAACTGGTGTCTAGGAATATTTCTCTTCATATAAAAGGATGATTACATTTAAAATGTAAATAACTGTTGACAAACGTATTCTTATTACCACTACTTTGAACCTTGAGACCCTAATGAACTGGTGTCTAGGAATATTTCTCTTCATATAAAAAGGATGATTACATTTAAAATGTAAATAACTGTTGACAAACGTATTCTAATTACCACTACTTTGAAAACATTTATTAACTCCATCAAATTCAAGATTAACATCCAAAAATGAACTTTAGTGCCAATTTCACCCGCAGTAAACTTTAAAAAAATGTAGTACTTGCACAAAATAATGACAATTAGATACAGACCCATGAAACATTAAAAAAAAAAAAAATCGCAAATCTCAAAATAAAACACATGAATAATTGCGTGTGGGTAAGATAATGCTTTCATATAATCTAAAAATTAGGTTTGCAAATGTATGGACTTCTGCAGATCCCATGCTGCACCCTTAATTTGTTGATAGTAATTCAAATTAAAAATATATTTTCAAGAATTAATTTTAGAAAAGAGTAATAAAAAATAATCCTAGTAGACTTAATTTGTGTTAAAAGATAAATATGATCTATTAATCTCAATTCCTTGGTCCTGGGGAATACTAGTAAATAAATCAATATTAACAGCAACAAAGAACCCCTCTTCTTTGCCAAATGTAAAACCCCTAAGTTTTTCCAAAAAGTCCCATGAATCTTAGTGATGAGTCTAATTTACAACAGTAAAGGATTCAGAATTGTATCCTTGTAAGCAGATATCCCTGTGGTAACATTACCAGATCCAGAGACAATAGGTCTAAAAGGTAGACACTGAACATTTTATGAGATTCTAAACAGCACACACAGCCTATGTTCTTATTGAGCCAAAATTCAAACAGTGGATAAATCTATTTGGCCTTTGAATAAAAAAATCAGGTAAATTCTGTCATATCTATACTTTTTATGAGTAGTAACCAAAGTGATGGGTCTATATTCAGAAACATTAGATAACATGTTTAAAATACGTTTTCTGTTTTAATTCACATGATGTTTTTCTTTCATAAGTATTTAAATTGTAAAAGCTTGATGGCTTATTAAATTCATGAAAAATATGGCTTTCACAAAGGTTTGGAAAAGTATTATAGTAAGGTGAGTGGAGGATAGAAAACAGAAGATCTGATGTTATTTTCAATCGTTCCTCAACCTGTGGCTTCAGTTACAATCCTCGGATTTGACTTGACTACTTTCCATAGCTTTAGGATCCGATTCTTGAGCTACTTCATTGCCATAATGCCTCATTCACACAGAATTCCTCAGATCTCTTTTTCTGCTCATCGAAGATGGACCGGGATTGCGAATCTGTCAAGCTGCTTGTGGATTTAGTGAGTTTAGTTTTCTTTTTTCAGAGTTTCTTTCTGTCAAAAATGTCTCTCCTTTTACTACTCTTCCTTGCCCTCTGACTACTGTAAAGGAAAAGAAAAGCTTATATTAGTTCTTTAGTCATTTCTGTACTTGAGTACAACTTGTTACCATAGCTGGCCTGGCACACTTCAACAGACTACAGAGTGACTTAGTCAAGGAACTCTAGCTCTGCCCCAGGGTCCATGTTTGCTGAGGAACAGAAAACTTTTTCCTCCAGGATGGCCACCCTATGATCTATATCAAATGTGTCCATGAGGTTAATCTCGCATGTGGCAAAGGCTACCTCAAGGGCTGCCAGTTCTGGCATTGTCATAAGGCATCATGCCTGGATGCAGCTTTGTGACTTCACAGAGCCTTTCAAGGCATCCTTCATCAGTGCTCCTTTTGCTGGATCATTGTTTGGGCCCACAGCTAAAGAGACTCTCTCCTGTAGTGAGAAAGACAGAAAAACTCTGTCATTGGGTTTTTCAACCCCACAAAGACCTTCTTCCAGGAACCAGCATGGTTCATAGGTAGGTACTAGGCTGTTGGCCCTAGGGCCTATATAAACCTAGCCAAAAAGGTACCCTGGCTTTCGCCCCCAAAGAAAATTATTTTCTTGTGCCCCTGTCGAGCAGAGCCACAGATGTGATCACCAGGGTGAATTTCCTATCTCCCATCCGGTCATCATGATTTTTCTTGAGTGTTACTGAGGATCTTTGTTTGCTATTGATAGGTAGTTTGTTCCAGGGTGTGGGAAGTCCCTGGGACAGGAATCTATCCCTCCAGCATGTTCTTATTGTTGTGACAAGGTTTATGTCCCTAGAGCGTGAAGCTCGGAGGGATTGGGATTTCTTTAAGCGTAGCATGTCCAACAGCTCTGGTGTTGACATAGCTTTGTATGTTAGGCAGAGATCACCTCTGAGTAGGCAATATGCGACAGAGTAAAGCTGAAGGTTTTTTGAGACGGTCTGTATAAGGCATCTGTTTGAGGCTGGTAATCCTCTTTGTGAAGTATTTCTGCGGCCTATCCAGTTGTTATAGATGTCTTGTGAGGTACATACCAAAAGGGGAGCTGTATTCTACAATGGGTCTAATGAGTGACGGATAGAGGGGAACAATGACCTCTTTTTTTTCCTGGATGAGAAACCTTTTGTGATGAGGTGTGCCACGTAGAAGGATTTCCTGACCACTGTGGCAATGTGATTATCAAAGGAGAGACTACTGTCCACCTGTGTCCCAAGGTCTCTTTTCACACTTTCAGTGTTAGGTAGACTACCGACTATGTGGTAGTTCATTGGTACAGAGTTTTTACCAAAAGGGATAACAATGCACTTTTTGGCATTGAGCTTGAGGCCATGGCTTTGACACCAGGCATCTGTCTCAGTGAGGCCTTTTTGTAGGATGCCCACATCATTAGGAGTTTCAATTATGGCTCCTAGTTTGCAGTCATCTGCGAACTTCATTAGCCTGTATTTCAGAGAAGTAGATACCAAACGGGAGAGGACCCAGGACTGAACCCTGTGGTACTCCACTTGTCACTGGTCTGAAGTCTGATTAGGAGTCTGCTACTTTCACAATGTGGGTTCTCTCAGTGAGCTAGTTTGCAACCCATCTTGTGACATAGGAATTTATACCTAGTTTAGTGAGTTCTATCTATAATTCCAGAGTGGGGGATAGTGTCGAAAGCCTTGATGAAATCTGGATAGGCTGTGTGAACCACCACACCCTCATCTACGGCTTTGGTGACCGCTTCAAAGTCATCTCTCACATTTAGGAGACATGATCTGCCTTTTACAAACCTGAAAACCAGAACACGGTGGGGTCCAGAGTTTGGAGATTACCAATGTCACTGTTTATAAGTTCCATGATGATATGTCCCATAGCCTTGCAGACCAGGCTCGTCAGGCTAATGGTGCGGTAGTTCCTGGGGTCCGTGGTGGCTCCCCCTTAGTGGAGTGGGATGACCGTCTATGCACCATTCATTGGGCACATAGCTTGAGGTAAGGCTATGATTGAACATGGTACTTAGATGGGGTTCCAGTTCATTCTATAGTTCATGTAGAACGCAGCCTGGGATGTTGTCAGGTCCCCATGAATGCTGTGTTCTTGGCTTTGGAGAGTGGGTTTTTTTACCTGTGCAGCCGTGATTACAAGAACTTTGCATTCTTCCGGTATAGAGATGGGCCCTTTAGGAGGGGGTGCTAAAAGATGTGGTTCAAAAAGTCTGAAGGTCCTTTTCAGGAATCACAAGAGAGATTTTTTTCCCCCAGAGGCAGAGGGTGAAACAACAGTAATGGTAGACACCGCCCACGCACCAGAGGGCGTCAGCAAAATCAAGGATCTTGAGATTTGTTGTCTGATAGATCCTTCCAGCGCTCCTAAGAAGTTGTCCCTCTGCATCATCTTCTTGTTAATGTTGCCAAATATCTGCCTTTCCTCCTCAAAACCAAATTGATTAGATCTGTCAGTTTTTGTCACACTCTCAACTAATTTAGACATAAAATGTTATAATCCTGATTTAAAATTGAAATGTCTCTGTATGAAGCTGGGTGTGAAAAGTATTTAGTATTTTAGGTTAATACAGCCACCATAGTTTTCTTCCAAGATGCTGTACCCCTCTCCCTTTTAAATATTGTTAAACAAAACCGTCCAGATCTTATTCCCTCCTACCTTACAAATTTCCATAGGAAGTCTCTCTGTTCCCAGAGACTTCTGTTGATTTTATACATCATTGCCTTTTCTCTCATCTCTTCCTATCTAAACTATTAATTGTTGTGCCTCATTTCTTTGTTTTCCTTCCCTCCTCTTTATACAATTTTTGAATACAATTTCCAAAATATCTGCATGATCTCTGGTTATTTTTCTTGTCATTGCCTTCCTATTGCCTAACTCATTGTGCAAAAAATATTTGTGCTCCAGAGTGATCAAAAATAATTGCTGTACAGCAGCTTCTCTAAATTTATGCATATTTTCTAAATACGCCTTTGTTTTCCTTTTAGCACTAAGAAGTGCTCATATTATTGTTTTGTAGAATTCCCCTTCTACAATTCTCTAACCTTTGAGAGCCCCCTAAGTAATTCCTGTTGCTACTTTCCCATATATTTTTCTTATTTCTACCATGTTTTTAAGCATTCTCATTTTATTCCACTCGCTAGCTATTCCTTCTGAAGAAATGTGTCTGTTCCCTAACAGCTTTCAAGTTATTTCCACTACGCATTCCTTACATCGCTCTCTCTTTAGCAGACAAATAGGAAAGCAGAAGCCTTTTGTTTTCTTCATTGCGCTGCTGCTTTATCTTTGTTTTTATTAGTGCTTTATTTTCTGTGCATCAAAGCTTTTGATTAAACATGCTCCAGTGAAATATAATGATCTCATCTAGTCCATTTATTGTATCGTGGGGAATTGTTAATTCTGACTTCCTGCTACTGAATTCATATTTTCCATACCATATATTCTCCTATACTATTGGACGGTCACGGTGGTGCAGCGGTTAGCGTTGCTACCTCACAGCAAGAGGTTCTCCAATTCAATCCTCAGCTGGGGTGCCTTCTGTGCGGAGTCTGCATGTCCTCCCTGTGGTCACATGGGTTTCCTCCGGGTGCTCCGGTTTCCTCCCACATCACAAAGACATGCTGTAGGTGGATTGGACACACTAAATTGGCCCTAGGTGTGAATGCGTGCATGTGTGTGCCTTCAGTGGAAGGTTGGACACTGGGCTGGCAGCTAGACACCGTAAAAAAAACTCCACTGCCAATCATGAGAGGACAGGTGATCCGCTGTGGCGACCTCTAACCGGGAAAAGCCGAAAGAAGAAGATATTCTCCTATACTATTACAGAAATGTAGCCTCTTTTATAGGTTCATAGGTTCATACTAGGCTATCTGCCCTAGGGCATTTATAAGCCTAGCCAGAGTGTGTATGGCTTTCCCCACCCCTTAGGATGAGAATACTATACCCATTAGTTTGCTGTGCCTCTGTCCAGCAGTGACACAGAGATGAGTCCCAGGGTAAACCTACGATCTCCCATCCACTCGTCAAGATTTCTCTTGAACAGAGTCAGTGAGGGGCTCTGCCTCACATGGACTGGGATTCTGTTCCATAGTGTAGGGAGTCTCTGGGTGATGAATCTGTCCCTCCAGCACGTCCTATTTATATCCGTGTTGAGGTTTAAGTCTCTTGCTCTCGTGGCTCTGGTGGATTTGGATTTTTTGAGGTGGAGCATGCCCATTAATTCCGGGTTGGACATGGCCTTGTATGTCAGGCACAGATCACCTCTGAGCAGACGGTATGCGACTGAATAGAGCTGGAGTTTCTTCAGTCGGGCAGCGTATGACATATGTTTGAGCCCCTTTATCCTTTTGGTGAGGAACTTTTGGGATCTTGCCAACTGCTGCAGTTGTCGGGTAAGGTACATTCCGAATGGGGCGTTGTACTCGATCATTGGTCTGATAAGTGAAGAGTACAGGGGTGCAATGACCTCTCCTGATCTGGATGTTAATCCCTTCATGATCAGGTGGGCAATGTAGAAGGTCTTCCTAACCACTTTGGCAATGTGAGTGTCAAAAGAGAGGTTACTGTCAACTTGGGTCCACAGGTCCCTGATAACTTCTTCCGTGTTTAATGGATTACCACCTATGTGGTAATTAGGGGTTACCTTGTTTTTCCCAAAGGGTATGACTATACATTTTTTGGCATTTAGCTTAAGGCCATGGCTCTGGCACCAGTTATCCATTTCTATGAGACCTCTCTGGAGGATGTCTGTGTCTGATGGAGTGTCAATTATGGTGCCCAGTTTGCAGTCATCTGCAAATTTTGTCAGCCACAATCCGCCTATGTTTACCTGCACTTCAGAAAAATAAATGCCTAACAAGAGGGGCCCAGGACTGAGCCCTGTGGGACACCGCCGTGACCGCTTAGAGTCTGATATGGCACCAGCAACTCTAACCCTGTGGGTTCTGTCCTTGAGCCAGTTTGCAACCCATCTTGTGACATATGGGTTTACATCTAAGCTGGTGAGCTTTTCTATGATGCCTGAGTGGGGTATTGTGTCAAACGCTTTTGCTAGGTCAAAGTAGGCTGTGTGAACTGCCTTACCCTCATCAATGGCCTTAGTGACTGTTTCGAAAAAGTCGACCAAGTTCAAGAGGCAGGATCTGCCCTTGACAAAGCCAAATTGGGTAGGATCCAGTGTCTGTAGGTCCCCAATGTCTTTATTTATGAGTTCCATTATGATCCTCTCCATAGCTTTGCAGACCAGGCTTGTCAAGCTTATGGGGAGGTAATTTCCAGGGTCCGTAGAAGCACCGCCTTTGTGGAGTGGGACCACAGTTGCCGTACGCCATTCTTTGGGTATGTATCCTGTAGTAAGGCTAAGATTAAACAGCAGCCTTATGTGTGGGTTTAGTTCCTCATTGAGTTTGTGTAGCACACAGCCGGGGACACCGTCCGGTCCCATTGATGCTGTGTTTTTTGCTTTAGAGAGAGCAGCTGTCACCTGGGCATCTGAAATGTTTGGGAGGCTAGACTCTGGTGGGATAGATATTTCTCCTTTTGGGGGGAGGGAGGGGAGAAATTTGCACTGAACCTGTCTGCCAGTATGTTGGCAATGTCTGTGGGTTCAGTGATTTTTGTATCATTTTGGACTAATTCTGAGCATATCTGGGAGTTTTCACCCAGGTTTCTAACATAACTAAAGAAGGCCTTATGATTGTTTTTTGTGTCTTTAGCGATTTTTCTCTCAAAGTTGACCTTGGATGATTTTGAGTGATCGTAGTTTTTTGCTAGTATTGATCAGAGATGGGATTTTGCTCTGTCATGTAGTAGCTTTCTCCTCTTGTTGTAGAGTTTGTTTATGGCTGGGGTCCACCAGACCGGGCGCCTGCCTTTGGTGGAAGGGGTCTTGATTTTATTAGGGATTGCTTGATCCATACATTCCTGGAGGTGCTCGTAGAAGGCATTTGTAAGGGTTTCAGCAGCGTGGGTTGTGGTTTCCACTGGCTCGGGGGCCTTGAAGGATACCACTCCAGTCTTAAGAAGTGTGAAGTTTGCTTTTGAGAAGTTTTTCACTGTGGTCTTTTTTGCTGGGGTTGGGGGTGGGATGTGGATCTCCAGTGAGATTAATTTATGGTCTGATCTCACCAATGAGGGATTTACTCCCGGTGTGGAGCATTTTGTCCCCATGTTTGTGATGATCAGGTCTAGTATATTTTGTCCTCTTGTGGGAATGGTGACTAGTTGTTCCATAGCATTTGAGTTTATGAACTCCAGGAACCTTTGGGCTAGGGTGTTGGGGCTTGAGTAATGTTCCCAGTCTATGTTTGGGTAGTTGAAGTCACCCAATATGATGGTGTTTGGAGAGACATTCATACTCTCCAGTGTCTTCAGGAAGGCTGTGTGGGTTTCCTGAGTTTGAGAGGGTGGTCTGTAGCATGCTACAAACTGTAGGGCAGTTTTACCTATGGTTAATTGCACCTGGATGGTCTCCGATGCTTTGTGCGTTGCCACTAACCTGGAGGTGTGGGTATCCTTTATGAATATGGATACTCCCCCTCCTTTTGTGGTTCGGTCCGGATTTTGGGGATGGAACGCATGATATGAGGTATAACCTGATAGTGCTGGGGTACTCTCAGGAGCCTTGAACCAGGTTTCAGTCACAGCACAGACATTGATGTTCTCCATACTGAGGAGGGCTTCAAGGGTGTGCATCTTGAGGTTTAGACTTCTGGCATTGAGCAGTATTACCCTTAGTTTTTTTCCATTTTTGTTTTCTAGGGCGGTAGGTTTATCATTTGAGCCTTGCCTAAAAAAGGCACTATGGGGGTGGCAAGAGCCTTTGCCAATATCCGGAAGCCCAGGGTGACAGGTGCAAGCTGTCCCTCATGGCAGCGTGGCTTGTCAAGCATGTCATCCCAGGCAGACAGACATTGGATCCCCTTAGAATGACACCAGTAATTAAGCCAATTATTAAAGCTGATCATTTTGTCTCTGTTTTGTGGCATCATTCTTGGTGAGGGTAGGATACTGCTCAGGGTCAGGGTCATACCGGCCTGGGCTACATAATCTGAGAGCTCCTCTATGTCTCTTTTCATGTAGTCCGGGGAGGTACGTCTCAGGTCGTTCACACCGGCATGGACAATGACTGAGTCATACTTGTACTTGCTGTGGAGTGACCTGAGTGCTTGTGTTATGTGGCGGATTCTAGCACCCGACAGGCAGCTTACTGTGATCTTTTCCTTGTTCAGTCTGGTGAGTGGGACGTCAGTGTGTGTGTGACTATGGAGTCACCTATAACAAGTGTGTCTGGCATTGTGTTTGGCCTTAAGGGCTGTAACTGTTTAGCACACTGACTTTGAGAACTATGTGTTGCATGTCTTATGTCTTGAGGTGGCAGTTGCTTGGGTGTCTGCTTTGGAGGCCTCTGTAGTTTTTGTAGATTTTTGATCAGTGCCTCCGAGTATGTCTTTGTGTGTTTATGTATTTGTTTTGCAGTTGTGATAGTTCTATGTGAAACTGGGTTTGTGGTGTGCGTGGTTTCCTTCTCCTCCTGTTTGGTCTTGCCAGTCCTGAGTTGAGAGAGCTCAGCCTCCAGTTTGGCTATATAGTTGCATCTCTCACATGTATTTGTGTTTTGTGGGAGAAGGAGTGGGTTATCTGTGTACATGAGGCAATTGTAACATTGCCTCAAGATACCCAGATTCACCAGCTGAACAGGAGAGGATGCTAGCAACTGACCCTTCGACATGCTAGAAAAAGTGAAAAAGTTTGCTGTGTAACTGAGTCAGAAGGGACCTATAGGGAAATGGGTACTCAAGGGGATTCTAGGCTAATGTAGTACTTTGTTTAGTATATAAGTACTTTACCTATATAAAAATGCTTTAGGAGCAAGTGCTGAGCTTTTGAGATAGAGAATAGACTGTTTAGATTGCAAGTAGAGAAGT